>NC_051049.1:25115712-25415712 GCF_904848185.1 Acanthopagrus latus
ACCCAGACACGGCAAACAAACCTAAGGCTGTCAAAGAGCAGAGAGGCTCTGCGATGGCTGGGAATCGAACCCAGGTAAACTGCTTGGAAGGCAGCTATGCTCACCAATATACCACCATCGCTTGGCGCAGTCTCTCTGATGCAGAAATGCACATTTGTCGCAGCCCTGCGGTGTCGGTTTATAGAAAGCTGCACAAATTGATGTCGACTGGACGAAAAGGTGTGCCGTTGTTGGCAGGATTCAAACCTGCGCAGGGAGACCCCAATGGATTTCTAGTCCATCGCCTTAACCACTCGGCCACAACAACTGGAAAACTGCCTGGCCTAAACAATTCTGTTAGATATTTCGGCACCATTTAATGCCACAAACACACTGACAGAAAGTGATATCTTTCACTGAGACATATTTGTCAGGGCAGCTGTACTCTTAGGTTTTGGCGTACGCCAAACCCAACCGAGGCTCGGGGATGATCTACCAGCAAATAGCAAATTGTGGCACCATTTAATGCCACAAACACATTGACAGAAAGTGATATCTTTCACTGAGACATATTTGTCAGGGCAGCTGTACTCTTTGGTTTTGGCGTACGCCAATCCCAACCGAGGCTCTGGGATGATCTACCAGCAAATACGTCACAGATAGAGGACAGAAATAAGCAAGTTGACAGTTTATGGCCACCAAATAAAAGCGACGACGGACTGTGGAATGAATCTTCTACCAGTTGCTCCCTTTCTCATTCTTGGAAGTGCTTGTCATTTTCTGTGCCACTCAGGAAAATAGGCAAAGAAACAGAACAGGCTCTGTGGTACTTGAACGTGCCTAATAAAGCTCCTGACAACAAGTGAAACTAGCATGTCTCCGTGGCCCAAATTTTTCCCAGCATCTCAATGCGAGAGCATTGTCATTCATAACGACAGGACTTGTTGGAGATATTTCGGCACCATTTAATGCCACAAACACATTCACAGAAAGTGATATATTTCATTGAGACATATTTGTCAGGGCAGCTGTACTGGCAAGGAATATAAAGCTTTGTCAAACAGTTGGCAGACAGACTTTGGGTACTCAAACTGACGTCAGCTTCAAGGGCTAGAACATTTACCATTGGTAGTAGTCTTGTTCAATGTATCTAAATATTGATACTGAATTTTTGAACCGGTTTAAATACTAATTTTATGTGGTGCCACTACTCTCCATTAGGCCAGCTGACACATGTGCCACTGTTGTACCAACATATAAAATCTGAAATGTTGTTTCAGTTTACCCCGGGGTATCAAATACCACTATTCTTCAAGGTACTGAATTCAAGTTAGAAATTCCAGTATTATTACAGCACTGCTTGGCAGAATCGTCGGCTGCTGTGGGATGCGTCTCTCATTGGTTGTGGTTCATCTTGACAATAAAAACAATAAGTCTGTGAGCAGTTTAAGAGGCTGAAGACTGGACTCTGTAAACCCCTCACTTCATAATCTGTGCCAAGCATCATGTTTTAAATGGCACTGCAATAGTAGACTAGTTCAGATTCAGCTCCTGACGTTACATAATGAAAGGAGTAATTTTCATAGGCCGCCCTCCTCTGCACGGTGATAGGAGATGTCCGAGAGGGGGGCGTTCATCCCGAGGTGAAGTTTGGTGTGTCCAGCAGTAAGCTAGCAGTGTTTGGCAATGTTGTCGCTCAGAGTTAGACACGCAAATTGCTCTGTTGTCGGTTGTAAAAATCAGCGCAAGTGCTTGTATTCTGTCCCAGCTACATAAGAATAGAAGAGACAGTGGTTGCATTTCATTTTTAATGACAATGTGCCGGCTCCAATTTGTGTAAGTTTGTGTGTGTGTGTGTGCTAACCACTTCACATCGAACTGCTTCAGTAACAAGGGTCACCACAAAGCTGGCTTTGCCTCAACACTGACCCTCATAAAAGGATCAGTCCCAACCATACCGGACCCAGCAACTGCATCCGAGGCACAGGTAAGTGTCGCCACATTTTGATAGTATTTACAGTTGCCTACGAGTATGGTGAAGTCAGCTGGAAATTAACTAACTCGTTAGCTCCAATTCGGTCCGCTATGTAATGGCGTTTGAAGCAAGTTTAATGTTAATAATATTACAATGGAGCTTGGTTGTCACAGTAAGAAGTCTGGAAACGTGCAGACTGGAGACAGAGATGATGCGAACAGTGTCCAAGTGTTTGGAGACTGCGTTGGAGACAAACACAACTTTCTCTGTACTTCTTCAGGAGCCTCTCCTTCTGGGTCAGATTCTGGGTCAAACTGGTATGGTTGAACAAAAGCATCGCCGCGAGCCATAGCAATACATATATGTACATCCACCATAGCATTAGTGCATGCTACGTAAGAGGCATCCTCTCCCTGAGAGGGACGCGTAGCAGGCAAGGCTCTTCAAGTAGGAGTTGACAGATGGAGCTCATTATCATTTAAAGGTGCAGGCACAGAAACGGCCTGTTCTCAGTAGAGTTCAGTTGAGCGACTTTTAGACAGCTGAAATTCAGGACCACAGATGGGTTTGGGGAAATGCATAAAGAATACAATGCTGTTGGACCTCTGACAGCTGTGTGAAATTGATCAAAAAGGGTATAATATGGGACCTTTAACAGAGATTCTTTATAAACAATACTAATACCACATAAAAGCCTCCTTTCAATTTTTACCAACTCATACTTCCACTTGGTGAGCATTTATGAGTTTGGGTGATTTATGTTTCTTCCTCAATGTTTGTATTGATGTTCTTATTCAGCTTCATGTATAATAATGACAGAATTAACTGACTGATGCATCCTAGTTTATTGTCTCTCATCTGTCTTTCTCTAATTGCATATACAAATATTGGTCTTCTGTACCAATAACATTCCCACATTTAGTCTCCCACCACTCAGGGTGGACGGTTGGTTGATTGATTGACACTTAAACGGAGCTAAGATACATAGTTTCCCTCATATTCTCCTGATAGTTTCAAACTAAAACGTAATTGCATTTTTAATCTCTGAGATCTAAGTGGATTTAAACACACACAGTCATCAAATTAAAAGTCTTTAACATGTCCATATGGTCCGTATCCTGATTGAAAACATCACAGAAGCAGAGAGACAGCCATAAATAAAAAGTGTGGGAGGGTTTGATCCAAACTTCAAAAAAGGCCAGGATGTCAGTGTTACTGGACATGACTCATTGTAGTGTCCACGTTTCCTCAGTATGTCCTTGTGATTCAGAGCACCATCATACAAGATAAGAAATGACCCTCGAAAAAGCAGATAAACTCTCACTGTGGGCAGGCAAATTAATCAGGACTAAACCCCGGGAGGCTCTGATAAGCATAAAAACAGTCAAGTCTCAGAACAGTCGTCTGAACACATGGACGCAGAACAATTAGAAATTCATATTTTATTATCTGAATGGATTGTTTTACTGGCTTTTCATAGTTGGTCAAGATTATATTTAATTTAGCCTAGTCCCTCCAAAAAAAAAAGAAAAAAAAAGAAAAGAAAAGCAATCACTGGCAGTCACTAAAACACTGGCTAAATCAGCGGCTGCAGAAAGATGAGGTGTATCTAAGTGTGATTATAATCATGATCTTTATTTACTTATTTCATCATTATGCTTTGTTTCCTGAGTAGTGCCGACAGTATGCATACAAGTTCTTCATCAATAGCATCCAAGGTCAGGGTCAGACATACATTAGTATCAGCACAAGGACACTTCAGTAGGGTTGATGCTTGTCAAGACAAACAACTGCACTGTGACAGTACAGCACAGAGCCCAGCAGGTGTCAGGTAAAATATGATCATGGCTAACTAGTCTTCTGTTCATTCATGCATAACATAATTTAGAATTATGTACCATACTTCTTTAGGGAATATTTAGTTAATACTGGTGAACTCTGGAGCTGTAATACACAAGAGTCATCCAGTGGTGCCATGTTCAACTTTGCAGAGAGCTAGGCTAGCTGTTAGTTAGCTGTTAGTCTTTATGCTAATCCAATTCTCATTCCAGCTTCATCTTTACAAAGGGCAAGTCTGGTAACTTTTCCCAGTGGCCAAATGCTACTGCAAAAATAATGCTCAAAAAGCATTTTACCAATATTTCGGACCAGTCTTGTGATACGGATGTCACATTAAACCTTATTATTAATATGTAATACAATTACTGTCTGCCTGATCCCTTTGCCTATGTTTGAGTAGCTGACTGATCTCCTGAGCAGCTGTGGATAAGGGGTAGAGCCAGCTTCTTGTTATTGGAAAGACGCTAGTTAGATTCATGCTGAGGTGCATGTCAAAGTGTCCCCAGGCAAGATACTGAACCCCAAACTGCTTCTGATGTGCTGGTGGGCACCCTGCATGGCAGCCACCACCGTCAGTGTATGTATGAATGAATTACTGTAAGTCGCTTTGGACAAAAGTGCCTGTTGAATGTAAATGTGAAATCTCCTGCGTGCCAAACCTGATTCCAGAAAATGTTTGCCTTATAAAACCTGATCAGGCTCGACTTGTGCATTTGGGTCCTAGTTATGTGTGTCAGACACATTACAATGTTCATTACAGTGTTACTGAAATGGTGTAGGCTAGAGTTCTCAACGGGCCTGAAAATTACAACCTGACTTGACCTGGCCCGCAGGTTTTTAAGCCCGAACCCATCGCAGCCCGACACACCAGCATGAACTGTCTGCCCCAACCCGGCCTGAACCCGGCCTGAACCCGGCCTGAACCCGACCCCCCGCGAGCCTGCATTGTTTTCCTCATACATTTGTTATCGTACGCAGCGGCGTCAGGTCTGCGTTTGCCCTACCCCATAAAGCAGGCAGCCAGACTTACTCTTCACCACACATGAACAGCGATGATTCACAACAAACAATATATAATTTACAACCTGCAAGAAATGTGTTTTATAACAAAGGAAGCCCGAGGCCTGACCCAACCCGGCTCATTTGCGAATTCTTTCGGCCCGAACCTGCTGGTCCGGTCAGGTTTGTCGGGCCGGCCCGACCCATTCAGAACTCTAGTGTAGGCTAGAAATAATATTCAAGCACATAATTATACCGAAATATTTAGAAGTATAGACTGTAGAGGTGATCAAAATGCATTTATTATTGTAGTCTTTAGGGTTTTCTATAAGTGGCTTATGTTTGCCTTGCAGTCTTGCACACTCTGATGACGGTCACTTCACTCTCTGATGTATCATCAAATTGTATCACGTATCATGTGGTGGTTACCTGGAAGATACAATGAAAAGTGACCTACAGCTTTGAAATTCACTGTAAAATTACCCATGTCTCTGGGTTTAATCATTGTTGGAAACATTTGGGATAATGTTGATGAAGAACTCAACAATAAATATAACAAATATCTTGTCATTTTTAGACATTGTATTACAGGACTGTCACATATTATATCTTTTACATATCACAGTGTTTAAAAGAGAAGGGAGAGAAAAGAACAAGAATAATGTTTCAGCACTCTGTCTTTGGGTGCAGAAAGTACAAAAATTCCTAGTGCCATCAAACTATCCGAGAGAGAACAGTGTTGGTTACCTTGGCAGTGAGACATCCAGCCCGTTTTGGAAAGTCAGAAAACCTTCCAGTGTTCAGAGAGAAAGAGAATATACAACTCCCTTTTCCCCAGACACTCATTTAATCCAGCACACACACCTACACACACAGGAGTTTGGTTTAATTCCTCCTAGGGAGTAATTAGAAGTTTGCCCGGTCCATCTGGGAGCTGCCTCGCCACTCCCAACTGCACACACCCACTCAGCAGCATCAGACAGCCCAGCTCTCCATGGCTCCTGTGTGAGTCACCAAAATATTTTAAGGGGGAACTCAGCGGCTTAAGATCCAAACAGAAGGTCTCAGGATAAAAGGTCAACTCACACTCCAAGACAGCTCCATTTTTCCAAGTCCTCAAAAAAAAGGTCAAGCTCCCTCCAGTTCTCCTCAGCAGCACAGAGCCCGGGGAGGGAAATGAGGGATCATGGACAGGGAGAAAAAAACTTTACACTGGCTCAGGATGAGCTCTGATATTCATTATTCTACTGTAGAGGAGGAGCACCAAAGATGTGATGTGAAAAAAAGAAGAAAAAACCCCTGGAGAAACAAAAGGTCATTAAATTCCCTCCGCAGGGACACATCCGTCTTCATTCAAAAAGTGTCTTTTTTTTGGTCCTGTGGGAGAAAGAGCCAACCTCATTAGCCAGTCGCACTCCCATGACCCAAGCTTATATGTGTGTGACTTCACAGTCTTTGAGGAATTATCACTAGAATACATCGATCTGGCCATCAGAGCCTCTGAAAGATAGACACACATAGTATAGATAGTGAACAAATGCATTGTTTAACACTTAAAGTTAGTGGGTTCTGTCCTGGGCCAAAACCTGTCAAAGTCAAAGTTTAGTAGAAAGCCGTTGAGTATGTCATCCTGCTGACAAACCAACCAACCAACAGAAAACGAAAACATAACCTCCTTGGAGAACACAATAACAGCAACTTTTCAACATCATTTTGATAAGAAAATGACACAGCAGATGTAATCCTGTCATTGCAATTAAAGAAAATGTTGTCATTAACATGCAGTACCTGGCATCTCTGTAAACACAGTTATCATCTTTCAGCAGGTTCCATACAATATCAGCACAGAGCTTGCCATCCTCAAGGCTTATTGATGTAACATGCAAATATTGATCCATGTAATCCACATAAAGCTTGTATGGTTACCAATCAGTTCCCATCTTTTGCATTTGTAGGAAAAGAGCAGGCACATTACTCTCTTTTAAGAGCCTCAAAAGTCAATAGGTGATCAGCTCTACTGTCATCCAGTTATTACTTCCTGTCATCCCGATAACTTTTCTGACCACACTTACTGGTGTGAAAGAGACAGAAATAAATTAAATGTCTGCTCCTTATTGACCTGCTCCTGTAGGGTCCTGTTTGTTTCCTTTGTCCTTACATTGCCTGGAGCAGCTGGGACCGAAAAAGAAAGGAAATACAAGCTTTTCCGCTCCTCTCTTTCAACCTGTCCTCACAGCTCCAGTCGGAGCTCCCAGATCTTGCCTGCATATGTTGCTTTTAACACAATGCCACTATGTCTTCTCTGACAGGAGCCGTCTTTACCATGTTATATTGAAACTGGTTTCATTATGACAGGGTAAAAATAGGGGTTTTGTTAGAAGACAAAAGGCACAGCTACAAGCTGAGGAGCCTTTCTCCACAAACACAAACAAAAACTGACGAATAGCCTTGAGTCTAAATCTGACATCTGACATTAACAGCAGTTTAAATTAATATACAATGTTCTACCCAGAAGACTAGGACAAACTGCACTTGTAATTTAAGTATATGCTTTTTGAAGTAGGATAATACAGCTGATTAAGTTGTAGCTACAATCTTAAGGAAAGGTTCCAAAGCTTGATGTGTGTTGTGTAGTTAAACCTAACAATAAGGAGAAATATTGCAATATATTTATATATACATTGCAAAATTGCATATTGCATATTGCTAAAAATTAATGCATCTATACATACGTAATTGAAGGGAAACAGTTTTCCCTTTAACACTGCTCATGATGACTTGTGGCTTGTCAAGTGATTCTTCTGCACATTAATGTGAAAAATATTAACAGCAGAATGTTAACAGTGTGTTTCCTATTAGCCATGGTAAACAGTATATATGAATCTCATAGAAATTGTATGAATGATTACTCAAAAATATAGCATCCTAAGAAAGATTTAAACTATACCATTTGTCTGTACATTTGGCTAACGAAACATTACAGATGTCATGTGTAAGTATAATCATATAATGATTATTAATTATTACAGAAGTATCATATATTAAACTGGCAATAGACAGCTTTTGACCTTAGACTTTTCATTTTGATGTAAATATGGATTGCAAAGTGTATGGATGTACAAAAATGAGTCCATCGGCGTTGAAGAGTTGTGTAATTTCTCCTTAAAGGCCATATTGATGACTTTATTATGTAGACAAATAATTTTTAAAATTCATTTATCTAGATACCTTGTAGAAAAGTGCAGAGCACCTCCTTTCCTTCAAAACTTCGTTATGACTTTAAGATGTTAGTCGGGTGCACAATGATTGTTATGTGCCTGTGTAAGAACTCTGACAGTTGGTTCCGACCTCTCACAAGGTTTGTTAATTGTATAACACATTTTGTATCATGTAGTATCAGTGTTTTCAGCATCAATACTCTTGGTAGATGCCAGTATGTGCAAAAAGACATAGAAATGGCTGATTCCTACAGTATTCACCCAGCATTATGTACTGCCCTACTGTCATCTAGCCAGCGTTATCTGCATTAATGTTAGTTAGCGTTAGCAACATTAGCTGGTACTAGTATCATTAGGTACAGCAAACTCCTCTTGAGGCAGAAGATGACTCAAACAACGTAAGTGTTGTAACATGAATTCAATGGAAGGGCTAGAGGTAGAGATAGAATTACACATTTAGTTGCTGAATGTTATCATTAACACCTTTAAATCTAATAATATTTTTGTTGTTTTGCAAAAAATGAAAATATTAGAATATCATAGTGCTACAGCTACTTTAACGTACCGCAAGGAACTTTTAAGTGGTTATGAAAGAGTGTCAGTTTAATACTGATGATGGCTATTTTTATGAAGCTATATTATTAATGTTTGTCAACAGTTCAGATTCTGAAGATTATCAAAAAACTGTTACTCATCGCGGAAAAAAGAAGTCGCTGAGTTTAAAACAGAAAAATGGTTGGATATTTCTTTCACTCGCTTCAAGAACAACTGACATCTAGACATCGTTGGTCCAGTGATCAGTGAAACAAAAAGGTATATACACTCTAACACGTAGTTAGGTAATTGTGAAAGAAAAGATATGAATAGATTTTCTCAGTAGTAGTCTTCATCATGAAACTACATTTTGATGTGTTTAACACTCAAACCTGGTTCACATTTGACAACTTGAATTTAACAAATCATTTTTTTAAGTAGTCTAGCAATACTCTTGACACCTGCTTTAAGAGGAGAGCATGACAATTGCTAGACCCCTTCCCACATAATCCTCCTGTACAATTACAGGGCTGAGAAAACGAAGGGTATAATGTTGCATAAATTGTGATAAATTCCCCCGGAACCTATCCTGACAGGAAATTGCAAAGCTGTGACTGGCACTCAAACCTGCAGCCTCTCACATTCTCTGCACCTCCTCTGCTCCACATAATTCATGTTGCATTTCCAAGAACCAACCTTTTGACTTCCTTGTACGTACATGCTGTATTTGATCAAATTTTAGCCAGAGGCCAGGAAAAGCACGGCGATGAAGGCACCCTGAGCAATTAGGATGCCTCTGGGTGCTTCCCGGCATGGAAGTGTAATATAAGCAGAGGAAGTTTAGAGGACGAGTGTTGCTGGCTGGACAGAGGCGATCTGGACATGAAGGGTAAATGGAGATGTACCAGACACTGTTTTTTCGACATCAATATTCCTGTAGCTGACTTAATGTCTGGTTCCTCCAAACAGCACGCCAAACACTATCCAGACGAAATAACAGTGTTTGAGTCGTCCTACATAACCAATGTTGAATTCATAATCTTGTTGCTGTGAAACCATCGAGCAAAAGTTTGCCACCCCAAACGTTTCCAATGAATGTCAATGAGAAAGTGCTATGAAGTGATAGCTGGGAGAACGCTCGAGGCTGCAGAGGACGGCTGCAGGATGGCAGACGGAGCGTGTTTTCCGGATGTACAGAATATCATTAAAGCCTACAGAATCACAGTTACAACTGTGGCTTCTCCCTGAGCTGCAGCTCCTTCAGCGGCACACATTCACACGCATCAATACATCTGACCATGGTCAATGATGCAGTAAATGCCTCTGAACAAGATTAAAATATGGATTTAGCATGACAGTGAGTGCTACTCTTTTGTGTGATCTTGTGTTGTTGTAATGAGGAGGAGAGGCCGGCAGCTGAATCCAAAAGATGAGCAGACAGATTGACAGGTTTCCATTAGACTGTTGTGTTACAGGGCTTATAATTAATCCTTCCGAGACCACCGCTGACTATCCTCTTGACCAGTGGTGAAATAAAGGAATATATGGACTGAATGCAGATACAGCACACATTATGCTATTGGAAACCTGTGCATGGAGATTCTATGCATACTCGGAATGTGAGGTCGTACTTGTGATTAAATATTTGCTGCTTTAAAAAATATATTTCTCTAGTACGAAAACATAGTGATCAAACAGACGGGACATAACCTATTCTTAGCTATATAATGACATGCTGATCAAGAAAAACAGAAATATTCATTCGTTGAAGAATGAAATCTCTTTACGAGACATATGGTTGAATAATGGCTGCTGTCAGCAGCAAAGGCGGATATATCCTGATGTAATCACTCCTTCACTTATCAGTGCTTTTGACAAGAAGCCACTTTCATGATTACCTTATTCTAAATAAGAATGAACAGCTTAGCCAGGAAAATGTCATCAAATACAAACGTGTCTGTCTAGTTTAAAAGGTTACGCATCAGAGCGTCACAACAGTGGAATTCAGTCCCCCAATCAGTTAAAGACAGCCCATCATATTACTCACTGAAGTAAAATATTAAGAAATGAATCGTAACAGAACAATGTCAACATTGATGCTATCTTCATTCACCCTTAACATGACTATAGTGATGCTGTAACCTGTATCAACTGTTAATGAATATGCCTGCTATGTTATTTGAAAGCACAGTATCACCTCAGACATCTTCTGGCGTCTGAGGTATTTCTATCAAAACAAAACAAAAGATTTTGCAGGTGCAGAGCAAGACCTTTGGGAAGGGCTCAGAG
The DNA here is from genome assembly GCF_904848185.1 of Acanthopagrus latus. Lineage (NCBI taxonomy): Eukaryota > Metazoa > Chordata > Actinopteri > Spariformes > Sparidae > Acanthopagrus > Acanthopagrus latus. Next base: position 25,126,546 of record NC_051049.1, read on the forward strand.
ATTACTTTTTCAGAGTTCAGGATTTGTCTTCACTCCCTTTTATTAACCTGACTGCAGCAGTGATCCACTGACTGTCAGGTGTTCATGTTCTGGTAAGAGAATCTCTGATAAGTGTCGCGTTTAGTGACAGGCTGTGGTGGTGAATGTGCAATGAAACTATTACTGATTTTAAAAAATCCATCTGTCGTACGTCAGACACAGCTGTTCATGGACAAAGTAATGTTTAAGTTTGGATTACAACATGTTTTGTTTAGTTGCATTCGTGGACTTCCTTCTTCAGACTTTTCTATCCCGCAAATTACAGGAACAGGTGACCAATTAAAATGAACAAATGCTACTTCGACAAAAACTTGGATTTTTCTGGGTTGGAACATCATTTGAAGCATTCAGGATAGTGTAAGTACATTACTCATCAAAATATGTAACAAAGGTAAAGTCATTTTTAGACCTTTAAATGCAGAAATCTCACATATTAAATGTTTACCTGGATGGTATATGCGTTTTACTACATGTGGTATGTTTAACTAGTGTTACTCTGTTATTAGGAATTCTGGGAATAATACTAAGTAAAATCAGCTAAAGGGACTGCCAATTAAACCTGGCCCTCCAGCTAACACAGGTGCATTTACATGAGGTTGAATGTTGATTTAAGTACAAATTTAATACTTTTCTAATTAAATAAGAAAAGGAGCAAAAGGAAAGAAAAAAGTGCAACAGAAGCATGTGCGTTTGAGACATTTGACCACCTTTTGGAGATGTTTGATAAAGTTAATATAGTATTTTCACTCTCTTATAGCACCTGAAGTGTGAAGGAAATGACCACAGCCAGCTGAATGTGCTGGGTATTAAGTCACTAAACCCAGAAGGATCATTAACTGGCTGTTGTTGAGACAGTTCAGGACAGTGAAGTTATTAAACGTTTCAGTGGAAGGATTTTAAAGCGTCTGATTAAAGATTTCTCCGCAGAGACTTTTCTCTCTTCTGTTTTTCAAGCTCCCATGTCAATCCTCTTGACTACTCTTGTGTGAAAGATTTGTTGCGCAAAAAACATCAACTTCTCAACGTTTGCACCTAAAATCTATTTTTAATGGCTCTCATTTTTCCTGCAGACACATTTATGAGGCTGAGAAATATCCAGTGTTGAGGTTTTGAACTGCTGAATGACGGTTATCTGCAGCAAGCAGAAACGACTGACCGCTTCAGGCGTAGGACAGGTGAGACACCTACTATTAGAGCGCTCAAGGTGCAGGACAAGAATGAAATAAGACACTCGGATCAGATTAGTTCACGCAGAAAAAACTGTCGCTCAGTGCGCCCAGGCGGGACCTGTGATGCTGGCAATATGGCATCCTGCCGAGTATCTGTGGGCATCCTGGCTAGTTTAGTTTGACATGCTGTGAAAGCTGTCTCGTTTCAGACACAGATTAGCAGGACAAAGCATGGATATTATACTGAAGACCCCCCTCCCCGAGGTCAGCTTTATCCTGTGTCCTCAATTTGAGGCTCATCTCGCTTTAATCAAACAACAGCAGCCGTGAATTCTGTTTTAGTAAGGGCCGCACCAGTCAAAGTGCTTTTGTCTCCAGTGTCTCCATCGCCTTTGTCTCTACTTTTTGACAGAGGACCAAACAGGATGCAGGGTAAAAACGCTGCTCCGACAGAATAAATGCTGATACCATAGATGTGAAAGGTCAGCAGTATGGAGGAGCAGACGAGGGACGGTAGGAGGACTTCAGAGCCGTCTCCCTGTCAGCTTGATTTCCTTTGACATGCAATCTTATTCTTTGGGGAAACCCATGGGTGGATCTGCACACATGAAGATCAACAGGAAGAGTGCAAGACAGGCAGGGAACCACAAAGACAGTCGGGCAGAATGACGGAAAAAGAGGAACACACGTGTAAACACAGAGACACACAGCAGCCAAACTGATATGCAAGCACATTATCAAATAGGCTCGTTCATCAGAAAGACACTGAAACTCGAGAGAGTTTTTTGGATGATGTTGACAGTATTTCCATCTCTCTGTGGCTTTGTGCAGGAGTACAGTAATTATGATGAATGGACAGTCACTGAGCAAAAAGGAGTCTCAGAAAAAGGTGCTTTTTTTGCAGTTTCTAATCAATTTAAACATACAGAACATTTGCGATGACAGAACTGTCTTGGTTGTCAAATAGCGTTTCATGATCTGCAGTATAGTTAATGTTTGATGACCAAAAAAAACCAACAGTACTGGATGTTTGTTCACTTAATTTAGCATGAGGTCCTAACACTGCCAAGACAGTCTTTCCTTGTCCCCTGTATCTAGTTGTCCAAGTCTCCAGAATCACAAAGCACTTATATATTAAAATATCTACATATCATATGTAACATATTGACAGTTCTGCATTTCATATCACCTTCATATTACATGTTCATGAACTGACTTTCATGTTGGGAGGGAGAGGATTGTTGTTGGGTTACGGATTGGTGAATAGAAGTAAATATAACTAAGTCCACTGTTTGACACTATGTTTTGAACAATGTAAGGGTTAAATCACTGGATATTATTAAGGAGACCTTGCAACATTTTCCAGCTGTGTTCATGGCAACAAAACAGGTAATTTAGGCCAAAACAAGATTTCTCTCCAAACCCAAACCGAGTGTTATTTGTGCCTAACTAACCAAATCACAAGTACGGCACTGTAACATCATAGGGTTTAAAACTGGACCTAAACAAATGTAAATGTTCAACATATCTGTGGTTTGCAGAAATGTAAACTGCCACCGCCACGTATTCTGGCCATTGGGTTGGTTATTCCCAATCCAGTTGAAGGCTGCTGTTTTTGTTGAATGTCACTGTTTTTTTACAAGGAAAGGAAGTTGTACAGTCTGTTGCAGTCCATTACCTGGTTCACAAGAAAAATGTTTGTTTGTTTCTTTTCTAAATGGAAATAAAGATGAAGTCAGTAACTCAATTCAGAGTGTCATTAAATAGTAAAATTATGTAAATTATCAAAAAAAAGAAAAAAAATCATGCTTTTACATTTGTTCATGAGTAATAATAAATAATCTAATGATATACAGTATAATAGTCTAACACTTGCAGGAGACATTTTCCTGAATGAATTGCATTAACCTTTAATACTTCTAAGGTGCACTATTTCAGAATTTCAGTTTAAAACATTGAAAAATAACAGTTAACAATAGTTATCAACAGGATGTGCTCAGCAGAGGCGACAATCAAATACCATAGCTCAGGCCTCTATAGGTGTCCACCTACTAGTGCACCTCCACTCGCCTCTTTCACTTCAGGCCTCTCCTGTCCCTGTCTAACCCTGCCTGGAGTCTGAGTCCTGGTCTGAGAACTGTCAAACTCCATTGGTGTCTGTGACTGGAAGCCTGCGGAGCCAGTTCCATCACCCTCTCACACAGCTCTGGTTCTGGTACCCATTCCATGCTCCAGCGTTACCTGTTACCGGTCCTCAAAACCTCCTAAAACCCTCCTCCTCCGAGGCGTTCAAAGTTCCTGTGCTAGCATTGTAAACAACAAAACTCCCCCAGTACTCCAAGCTCTCAGCCTGGAGGGTCTCAGATGTTGCATCTCTGCCATGCTGCTGCATAAATCCGATTCAGTCCATTAAAATTCAGCATTGTAATTAACTTGCACACTTGTCGCACTGCATTGTGGGAAATCAGCGCCTCCCCATTACATCCACCTGTTTTGCTAACATTAATTAAAAGCAATGATACCTGCACGGCTAAATTAGCTAATCAACAAACGGCAGCTACAGTTAAGAAGAATTATGACTCTGGTGATATGTTGCCCCCTATTAGTTTGGAGCATAAATTCAACAGGTGGCCAATTCTTATCCTGCATATAACATATTTAAAGACATGTTCCTGATTTCATTTCCAGACTTTTACTTTTACTACAAATTATCAATATATTCATCGTCAGGACAGGAAGGGTCACATGTTGCCTCCCTTACTGTCTGCTCCCGCCCTCACCCCTGTGCTCCCCTTTTACCTTCCACTGATAAGAGCAGACTAGTATCTACTCCTCCACAATTCCTGCTCATAAACACACTATTCGCTCTGGAAAGTGGAATCCAGCCATGAGGAGTCCATTGTTATTCTGAAAATGAAAGCTATTGAGGGTAAGTCTCGGTAATAGCAGAGTAATACTGTAGCTGTGTGATCTACGAGCTACCTGGTGCGGAGGGGAGGCTGAGGAATGAAAGAGCAAAATAATACGCAGGACCTTGGGAGAAAATCGCTTCTGTCTGATGCATCGGTTGGCCATTCCTCATACTGTAATTACACCGATCTTTGGATTCCCAGCCTATCTGGTGTCTGACCACTGCTCGCAGGAATATGAATAATGGAAGTCCTAAAGGAGTCTCAATTAGGTTTTTATACTGGGGGAAAATAAATGATTCACATCTTAATATCTTTGGTGCTAAAGAGGCTTTTGGAGATCTCTGACAGATATTGTGTTATATTGGTAATAAGTTATTACCGCCCATTCAGCTGCAGCAGCTTGGCCCTTAAACCTTCAGGACTCGCCGTCAGCCATCAGAGACAAAGTCAGAGAGGCATGTTATTGTAATTCCACCACATCCATTTATGTTTCATTAAACAGCTTTATAATATACAGCACAGTGAAGAATGGGAAGAGCATCGATAAATTTTTAAAAAAGCAGGCATTGGTAGTCAGATGAATGTGTGTGCATGTATGTGTGATTTATGTGACTCTTACCAGCACACCTCGCTGGTCTGAAACCAGAGGGAATAGCAGTAGCCAGATGGGCTGAACGTGTTGACGTGCAGTTAAGCCCGCCAGAGGGTTCATTACACAGAGGAGACGGGCACAGAAGAGACAGGCCTTTAGTTCATGTCAACACGGGTTACCTTCATACATCACAGCGCCTCTGCCTTCTGTCAACAGGGCTGCTTTTAGTTCGAAAACAGCTTAAAGGTTAGAGTATGAGTTAGAGCTTTTGTTGTCATAAAAAACAAGTTAAGCCTTTTTTTTTAAAGACTGTTTGTCTTGCTAAAACATCGGGTGATCAAGTGCACAATGAAGACAGATCTAATACAAATAAAGTTGGTCTCGACCAACCTGTTTCAATTCTGAATGGAGTTTCTGGGTCTAAAAAGTAAAGCCAATGTTGAAGCGCCTTTAAACCTGCATTCTTTCTAATGGCCACCAGAGATCTGCTCCACTGGGTTAAAGTGAAACTCTCGTCAAAAAGCAACTGAGGCTTTATTTGCAATTGAATGAGTCAAACCTTTGTGTAAAAGCATAATTCCGATGAAAGAGGCGCTTTTAAGATTTTCCATAGTTTTCGATTTTGGGCACGCTAATTTTCCATGGTAGTGCATGGGGCACTTTTACGCTAGCATCAAAATCACTATTTTTAAAACACTAAGAAGGCTCGACACAACAGGAAACTTTGCTCGTAGTATCACCAACGTCTCTACACATTAACACGAGCATTGAGAACATTGTTTGTGTACACAGAGTTTACTAAAAAGAATGTTTTTGAACGACTCACAGTTGCTGCTGCATCTCCGGCACACCTCGATCCCCAAGTACAACCTAACAGGGAGGAGAGTAACGGTGGACCGCTCCTCAAGCGTGCCTCTTTTGTCGTAATTATGCATTTTACACAAAGTTTTGATTCATATTCAATCGCAAATAAAGCCTGGGTTGCTTCTTGGCGAGAGTTTCACTTTAAAAGGAAGTCCACTTTTATTTAAGTTTATGAGAAAATAATCCCACTTCTCACTTGAATTATGACCTCTTGTAAATTGTTTTTGTAATGAGTTCATGGTCTCAATCAGTAGTTTCAAGTCTTCTTCAATACAGTATGATTATTTTATAAATTATGGTGCCAGCTTGTGGTTGACTGTCAAAACAACATTCGCAGCTTTAAACTGTATTCCACAAACCAACATGTGATGTCAGGGTGGTTTGACGTTTCTCCACCTGTAGTGAGTCGCTAAGTAGGTTAAGTCTAGTTTAGTCAGTGACATTCTCACCACAGCTTTAACCATTTATTGCAATAATGAAATACAGCTATGTTTGCCGGTCTGATGTTCCCTCTACTCAAGGGAAGTTGCAGTGAAATTGGAAAACAGGAAAGTGGGGTCATGTCAGTCAAGTCCCCCCTTTCCCCTTATTCATTCTTTTAGTATTTTCCATATTTTTACATGTTTTGTACTGTGTATTTTTTGACATTATTTGGATAAAATTGTTGGCATTTATAAACATAATTTTCACAAACTATGAGAATAGCATTATGTAGGACAAAGACTAGATTGTACAAAAATATTTCAGGATTTTTTAAAAGTTAGTCACACCAAGCAACGTCTGAAACTTTTTTTCTTTGTTTTCATTTTTTTATTCAGCACACTAACATCAACGACCAATCCGTGTGTGAAAAAAGCTACTATCTTGACAACAGCCTCATTTGTTTATGGTAATTATAGCCAGGTATCAGCATCAATTTGACAGGGATCTTCTGATGATTAAAATGCTCCATCTAGTACATCTAATTAAAGAAGGTGATCTGAATATTGTCACCCCTCCTGTTTTTTTCTTTTCCTTTTTTCTTTTTTTTTAAACCAAGGAGGTGGTTCTCAGCCTCTGGGATTGAAGCACATTGAGGCGAACACTTTGTGAATAGTAAACTCCTGCTTCAAATTACAATGAAAAAAAAGGGCCTGGTCTCTAAATGTTTGATCAGCTCATTTTAATTCTCACTGCGTTCAGGGCAAAGGTGCCAATTTTGCCTGATATTCTAGCTTGGTGATTGACAGCAGATGGGTGTGTTACTGAGTTAATGAGAGCGATCCAGAGAGGCCATTGAAATCACTGACATTTTTCAACAATTAGCTGGATCAATACACTGAAACCATACAGCACTGTACCAACACATGACAAACATAAGTCAGAATTATTCACATCAGCTTTTGTGCATGAAGGACTTCCTGGTTTGGGCCAAAGGGCCATCTGTCCCAGCTGTCATCTGATTGGCAGAAGAAATTCTACTCTCTGGAGCACTTCATTGGCTGAATTTTGAAAAGATGGTCAAACATCAAAGTTTGGATGATTTGACCCGTGAAATCCACTGATGTAGCCTGGAAGAACAAATCCAGCCAACAGTCTTCCCAACAGGCACAGGGATTGGGACGACCTGTCTTCTTCAATAGGTTACATAGGTCAGATGTGGGGATGCCATATTTATTTATTATTTCAATTACTTTCATTTTGCAAGACGTACAAAATTTGTACCGTGACCAGCTTGATAGGGTTTAATGTGGGACTGCTCGGCAACAAATCTGCTTTATTGTAAGTCAAGAACTGCATCTGATAAGCAGGAATTAAAACCTAATCAAGAGCCATTTTAGTTTGCCCAGGGAAAAACTGAGAGTTGGGGATCAAATTAACTTCTCTGTTATTCCCCACAGTCCTCAATTTGGATTTTATTGATTCAAGGGCAACTTTGGTGAAAAGGAAGAGAGCTTGTTGATGAAAAAAAGAGCCTTCGGGGATCAACCAAGGACAACTGAAGAAGGCTGTAATTTCCAAGTGTCTGTAACTCTATCAGAATGGCTTCTTAACCACAAATCATTCAGGAGATTTAAACACTTTCTGTTGTTTCTTAAGTATTTTATTCCAACAATGGTGGGACACATAAGAGGAATGTGTGGGGGTTTTGAGAATCAAACACTTGATATCCTGCACTAATTTGAGCTTTGCTTTGCTGCTAGCCTGCAACTTTTTCCTCCTTTTTCCCCACTGGGTCCTCTATGGCTATTAACCATCCATAGTTTGAGGAAAATACTGTAAAATGCTGGTTGTCATCCTTAAATTTAGGAGGATTTAGCAAATGTTAACCTCAGCTTAGAATGGTTTGTGTCTTTGCTGGAGTCAGGTTAAGTTCAGGTCAGTTTATACATGAGTGAAAGCCGGTCAATTAATCTTAACATTTTTCCAATGCACACTAAAGATTTAGCTGCTGTTTTGTCTCCAATAAACTGTGAATGACCCCAGTCTCCACTGGTTTCTTTTAGGAGCCACTCAACCAGAAACTTCAGTTGAGTGAAGCAATACTGTATGTATTTCTCCTTACTGTCTTCTTTTCTCAGCTGCAAAATACTTTAAATTGAGTCAGAGGAATGAATTAATAAAAGATCATTTGTTATTATATCAATGTTTTATTATGTTCTGGCCCAAACTCTACAAACCATACTATATATAGTATTTAACATAATTAATGACTGTTTCGATGATGTGCTTTATTTTTTCTTTCATTCCAGGGAAACATTACAGTGTACATAATGTGTTTATTTTTCTAATTGACCAGTGCTGTATCATGATCCATTGCAACTGTCAAATCAATGTCCAGTTATGTCTGTATTATAAAAGCAATGATCACATATGAATAGAATATAGAAATCTGTTGAATAAAGGAAATATAGATGTTACAATTATTTTGCCTTCCTAATTCTATTTTTTTATTTATAACAGCTGTATATACTACTATGTGATTGCAATCATGGTTGTTAGTCCTGGTTCAGGTTAAAGCAATTGTTGAACATGGACAAACACATGCAGAGAATGATTACCATACAACATTCTTGTATCTATTCTGACAGTCATGACTGAAAAAGAACAAATAAAATAATTAAGAAATAAATAACAGTTCCTTTAAAAACTGTTAAACTGCAGCTACTTTTTTAAGTTGAACAGTTAAAAACAGCAGTGCAACAGCAGCTTAAATAAGTTATTCCTTTAAAACTGAGTGCAGCCACAATTTATTAAAATAAAATATGTTTCATTTATTCATTAAAATAAAAAGTGTTTGTCCAGGTCCACTGTAAGCATCTCTAATCTAATGAAGCATCTCTCAGTGGCACAAGCTTCTACAAAACTAGTGGCCAAAAACACTGTTGTTGACACTGTTGACACTAAAGCTGGATTTTTCTTCTCCAGGTTCACAAGAACTTGTGACACAGACTGAACTGAAGGGTCTGTGTAGGTACCTGTCTATGCAGTTCTACTATTTGCAACTGGCTTGTGAAACTTGCTTAGAAAAAAAATGAAATTCTTAGACATATTTAAACTGAAAACAAGTAAAGCAATAGTTACTTTCCCTGGCAACTAGTTACTTTTATAATTTAGTAATTCAGTTACTAACTCTAACTGACTAACTAACTTTTTGGGAGAAGTAACTAGTAACTATAAGTAACATGCCCAACACTGCTTGGAAAAAGCAGGGTCCTGTTTGGACACACCAATACCAATACCTGCTGACAGCATCTGTGGCTTTTTCTATAGTGGTATCAGAATCTGGACAACTTCAGTAGGAAAAAGTTTCTTCCCATTTCATAATGATCCAATTTAAGATCCAATTTTGTCTTGAAAACGCTGTGCTGAAGCTCTAGTTGTTCAAACCAGAACCACTCTGTAGTTCATGTTTTGGCTTAGAATATATTTTGCTGCCATAAAGATAGCTGCAAATTGTCCCAACAGTCACTACAATTACATTTTGTCAGCTGACAAGGGAAGTGGACGGTGGTTTCCAAATACTGTGCAGTTTGCAGAACTGTACAGTTAAAAACATTTTATTCTGGCCAATAGGCTGCACAACAGAGGAGTCATAATCAGTGAGAGCTTTTGTCATTTTTTTTCTTAATATCATTACTGATGTTCTCCTTTTTCTTTGCAAGGCAATTTGACTTTGTCTTTAAAGATAGTGTATAGCAATATTTACAGAGCAAAGACTTTGATTAGAAGTAAACACGGAAACATTTTATCGCAGGCCCATGTTGCGATAGGAACTAAGACAGAATGCCCTGAGAGTCTAGACAACTGACAGGTGGTTGATGGGAACTTTCAGCTGGCTCTCCCTGAACGTGGCAGGCTGTACAACAGCAGGTCTGGCAGACAGAATGGCAGTATTTTAGTGAAATTTAAAGAACAGCTCCAGGATCATCACGGACAGGTACTGGGATGTCAGAACTGGGAATGACACCAAGGCAAAACAGAAGTGACAGGGCAGACACGTACGGTCACATCAAATTTCTGAAGAAATGTTTTCACAACTTTTGAAACCGAAATCAAAAGTTTGTGTCATGTTGAGGACTCGTGCGGCAGGGATTGTCTGTCGAGTTGAGGCTGGTTTGATATCCTCAGCTATTTAAAATGAGGTGGTTGAGGGTCAGCGTGCTACTTGGAGATACACAGGTGTTGATGGACATGCAATCTACGAGTTGAACCATTTATGTGACAGTCTCTCTGACCAAAAGGTCGCTCTGCCATCCACACAGTCCAACTAAATCAGCTGTATCGTCACTTCGCCAGCTCATTGTTCACCCAATCCCTTTTAATACTGCAAATCCTCTCCGCTAAATAGTTTCCATTCTGTTTGACCAGGCTTAACGCGGAGGACAGAAATGATTTATGACATTGTGACTTTTGGCTGCTCACAACAATGAATTCATAATTACTTTTAAGGTAGGCAGAAAGGTTGTCGGCGACCCGGAACAGAGTGACCATTTCTGGAGAAACTTGCTGAAAGTGACGGAGAGTTCGGTGGATATAAAGGTCCAGACAGAGCCTAAAAATAATTGCCTATTAAACACCTAATGTGTAAGAACTGATAGGTGCTAATGAAGCCGCTGTGTTTTACACTGGCTGAACAATATGCACTATTTGTAGCCTTTTAGAGAAAGGCAGACAAACAGGACATCTGACAGCAGCGGATGCTCAGCTCTCTTGGGAGTCTTAATCTGCTGTTGTTGAATGTGGCTGGAAAAACTTCTTAAGTCCTCAGAATCAAAGTCCCCAGATTCACCAGCACATTGTTTCAGAGTTTGACGGCAACAAACAAACCCAAGGTCATTCAATCACACAACAACACACAAGAGGTGTTTTTCTCTGTTTTTCTTTTGGGTTGTTTTTTTTTTTGTCACCGGGAGAGTCGACTACTGAGAATTGAAATGTCAGAGCACATAGATGTCCTTGGCTAAACTCCATTTGAACTGTCCTGTTTTAGACAAGGTGTCCAGCTGGCTGTGAAACAGAAAAAAGACCAAAACAAGCTTTGAAATTCCAGCTGGACTTCAAATTCCCCAGACAGCCACTTCGCCTTTTCCCTTTTTGTTGAGGAGCGCTTTAATCAATACTCGCGCACTTTTAAGTTTCAGTCTCACAGTAATGATCTGGCCCCAACTACTGTAGAGCAGAGAAATAAAACTTCACCTCTCGACTGTATGTGTAACTGTTTGTTGCTACAAGGACTGCTCTTGTCTTTATCTAAAATTAAATCTTTTAATTACGCTGGTTCAAGTGTGCCCGCGCCGATCTGCTTAACAGCCACGGCGTCTGGCTGACATTTCTTCTGGAGGGAGAAATTAACATTCTGCTCTCGTGTGATCTGCAGTCGTCTCCCAGTCAATCGGAGCGCTCCATGTGAACAAGGTGACACACCGCAGGCACTGTGGCCAAAACGATGTGGACACTCACTTTTGGTCTCTAACTGTTATTTGAATGAAACCATCTGAAAAGTGGAAGTGGAAATCTGTTGCTGGTGGGAAAAAAAGTGTAAAAGTTCTGAACACGATATGTGACTTTATTTGCTTTGCACCTATTTTAATGATAAGGGAAGAGGAGCGTGTCAAACTGAGGAGATGACGGTGCGTAATGCCCAACAACAGATGGCTCTCGCACACTCTGCAGCCCGGGCAGCACAGAGGAACGACTGAGTGGAGGAACGGATTCAGGCCAGAGCCTCCAGCATCCAGACAGGTACTGGTGGTACGCTTCTGAATGCACGATGCGTTTTACTACTAACTGTCGGCGTGTGGTTTTTACCTGACGCCCACCCAGACTCATATCTGGCCTGAGGGGATTTTTTTTTGTGTTGCAGACAGGTGGCCTCTGGTTTTATTCTCATGGGAGAGCACAGAATCAATGTGTGTTTCTCAGGGTTTATGTATTCAGCGTGAGAGCTGCAGAGATCACACATGCTGTCCCCTGACATCGAACCCACTCGGTTACTATAGAAACAACAAGTGCACAAGTCTGTCTCCTTTCCAGCCTGACCGGCGGAGTCAGAACCTTTTCCTCCTCTGTGAGCAGACGAGCACTTTTTGCAGCAGTAGTAGAAAGTTGTGTGGAAGTGAATCATCATCATCATCACCGTCAGTTTTCCCAACTGGTGTCTCACCCTGACGCTGATAACTTTTATTTTACAAGTGTCTTGTCCTGCAATGTAGCACTACACCTGCTGTTTAAATAATATTGGTGGTTTATCACAGCTGTCATCTTGTAAACCTCCTGATCTTGTTGGACTGTTGGTTGTGTTAACTCCCATGTCAGTTTGTTTGTTAGTTGGTTCATCAGTAGGATTACAAAAAAAAACAAAACTGCTAAACAGATTTCTGCAAAACTTGGATGGAGGATGTGTCTCAGCCCAGAGTAGACCCCACTGACCTTCTGTGCAGATTGCTTTAACAATACAAGATAGGGCTTTCTTTTTAACTTCCTTCTTTTCTCACATAATGATGCACAGATCTTGATGAAAAAAAAAAATCAGCCATTTATAAGTGGCTGGTAGCTGTGAGTGAGCCCAATGGGACACAGATCTAAATAAAAAAAAATCCAGATCTAGCAGATTTGAAAATGTTGTATTTGATGACAGAGCTGGAGGACGGTGGAGCCTTTGCATGAGGTATGTGTGCCATTCTCGATTGGCTGTGTGTTTACTTTAAAACCTGTTAAGGGAGCGGTGCGGACAAGTTGAAAACGTAACTAACATTATCAACATAATGTGATAATTATTTTCTCTTCTTCCCATCAGCTCTGGGCGTCTTTTGTTGCTCAGTTTGTGTTTCATTGCTTTTAAGGATGGAGGTGTGGTTTGTTACGGCGTCCTCTTTGTATGTTGCAGGTCAAAAGTGTAAGGCAAGTGTTGTTTTGTTGTGGCTGTAACAGCAATAAGTCAAAGATGTCTTTATATTGTTTTGCAGAGATATCTTAGATACCTATGTCAGCACACTAACCGTCAGGCCCTGGCCCACCCTGTCTCATAAAAAACACTTTGTACCTCAAGAGGCAATAGTGAGTAATGGCAGTGTCAACTCTGCCCCAGTCCAACAACACTGCGGTGGTCTTCTTGCTGGGTTAGGGTTTGAGTCCTGTCACCCCAGGGCTAACGCTGCTGTAACCCCGGAGATGTTTCCCACTCGACTGGCTCAGGTGTAGATCATTCCGACGGCAGCCTCTCCTGCTTTCCTGCTGCCTCCTCTTGGTCGTCCAGATCATCAAACTTTAATGACTAAATAAACAACATCATAAATCAGATTGGGAGATGAGATATCCTTACTTGTAATACTCTCACTCAAAGCTGTGTTTAGTCAAGGTTGATCCACACTTGCCAAACCTGCTGTTTTACCCTGGTTTCCTCTCGGGTGTGAAGATTCTCCTGCATTTCTGAGAACTTTTTTTCGACACTTTTTCCCTTTTTAGTAATTTTTCTGGCGCTGTTCAGCATGTGGTCCACTGTACTGTTGCATCTCTTTAAGTGAGAGACTGATGGAGAAACAGAGAGGAGAAATACTTTTTCAATAATTTTTAGATGCCCTGGAGGGAATAATTCCTGTTTCTTACATACGTTTTTAAAGAAAAAGGGGCTGTAAAATCTGCCATATCAATGTTTCTTTCAATCACGGGGGTTGGACCGTGAACACAGACACAGACTGTAAAAGGCAGTGCCAAAGATTTACATAAGGTCACACTTCATTTGACATAAGAATCCTGTTGTATTATACTTGTTATTTTGTTTTTGTTGATCTTTAAATGTCACCAGAATCAATTTTTGACATCTCAAGGTTGGTAAGTATAGGTTAACCTGCCTTATCACGACTGTGTGGGTGCAGTAATCGAGTGTTTACACTGTGGGAGAACAACCCCACACCTGTCTTCACATTTTGATTGAAATGTCCAACTCTTAATTCGTGCGTGGGACTACTTTACATCACTCTATCCCCACTGATACCTGCCGAAAAGCTGTTGAGGAGACATTTTGCAGCAAAGGTGACCCTTTGGACCTGTGTTCTGATTGGTCTGTTCAATGATCCATCTGTGGCGTTCTGGGCTAATAAACTTCTACTGAAATCTACCAGCCTCGCTTTATTAATCCAACTCGACTTGCATATCTAACAGATGGTTACCTACATCCACCTTTAAGGACAGTTGATGGCTCCCCCAGTGTGACGGACCACGGGTAAGCACAGCCTTCAATAAACATGTGCTTTGTTTAGTCTTTAGCTCGGCAACTTCTCACTTGCTCTCAGCATGCTGTAGAGCTCACGCTGGGCCGATCCGAGTAACTGTGAGAGACAGAGAGAGAAAGGGGGAGCATTTGGTAAAGCATGTGGTAAGAAATCCCTTCACATCGCATTACGAGCCAGTTTAGCTCTTACATTTGGAATCCACGCCTGTCTCCATGCTCCTTTTTAACGCCTCTGCAGTTATCAAATCATTAATTAAGCTTATGTCGAATCTACCCAGAGAGCCTGGTGTGGGAGAGCGATACGACTGCAGGCGCCACCCGCCATCTGCTTCCAACATGCTGATGTTGCAGGCGATCAGTCCTAATAGGCCCTCCGTCCAGGCAGAGCCAGAACAAGCGGTGTTTTCAGCAGCACACTGACAGGGCCGAAACTGGGCAATCTACATCAGAAAGCATCCTACTAAATGTCCATAGAGACACCTGCAGGAAATGTAGTAACAAACTCAAAAATAGACGCACAGATGTACCATCATATGCACATAATAAGCCCCCATGAGAGCTGATTGCATACCTTTAAAACCAACATAAAGCCTACAAACTTGCACCTTGCACCAATGCAACTTGAAATAAAGGTGTTCACTTGGTTGCATTGGTTCAGCATATTAGAGCGCTCACATCTTGCTCTCCCGCCGGCCAGTAGAGCTACTCAGTCTCACTTATTAACTGTCTGAAGCTGAACTTTCTACAAACCAACTGAAGAGAGACATAGCATCATCATGATTCCTTCCGCAACAAACATGTTTTATAACTTTTATGATTGAAGAGTAAATGCAGAAACTCCAGAATTAAAAAGCCATGGTTAGGCTTTAAAAAAAAAAACTACACCACAGCTGCACAGTTTTTATTTTATCCTCCAAATTACAGCTGACAAACTTTCACACCGAGTTCAAGTCACACCGCTGGATATTTTAAAGTACACCTGGCGATATTTCTGACTATGTTTGTGGCAAGTAGTATAAGTATAAAGTATAAGTATAACAAGTATTTCTAATGGGAAGTCGGACCATCTCCATCTGTGATCGTGGCAAACAGGTCATTTAAGCTAAAGCATGATTAATTTCTGATCATAACCAAGAGGTGTTTTGTGCCGAAACCTAACGAGAGCATAAGAAAAGTGTTGTGATGAGCGAAATACAAAATGTTAAAAAGTTACAGCATAAAGAAACCTTCAGTTTTAACTTATCTGTGGTTCTGCAGAAATGTACTTAGCGAACACATATTCTGGCAGTTGGGTTGTGTGTTGGTAGTGTTGTACAGTGACCATACCAGTGCTCAGTAAATGGTGCGTGTGTGTGTGTGTGTGTGTGTGTGCCATTTAAAGGTGTTGCTGGTCTTTCTTATTGTGACACATTTAAGCGGAACTTTATGTATATTAAGAATGAAAAAGTTTTAGCTTAAGTTATCAAATGCATCTGGATATCATAGCCTCACATGCCACTAGCTCGGCTTTTAAACTTTTCACCTTGTTGCATGTAAAATAGGGAGCTTTAGCTGTAAAGCATGAATTCACACGTTTTGTAATCCAAGAAACATTTCAAGAGCTTCACAGAATTGTCTGAAGTAAATGAGGATTTGTTTTAAAGCTTAAAAAATGAAAACGGAAGTTGCTCCCTACAGCTTGTCTGATGTAATTCATGTCTCCAGAAGCCCAGAGATCACAAACAGAGTTGAAAGGACATCATGTACACACTTCACTGAGCTTCTGGAGACTTTAAAGAAAAGATATTTTGTCACATTTGAAGGCAACAGTAAACACACAACACAGCACAAATAAAACATTCACCCCCCATTCAATTGCAAAGTGAAAAAAAAAAATGTACATCTGATTACAAAGCAAATTTGCATCTTGGCTTCATATAGAGTTCATCTTTAATAAACTTTAAATAGTGAAATCATGGTACAACCAATAGCAAAGATGTGTGTGTCCTTGACCCCACAAACAGAAACAAACCAGCACACTGAGTTCTGTGTGTTTTACACCTTCAACTCAACACATTCAGCACTGGCTACCCAGTCTACTGCAGTTGCTCAGGAGGTAGATGCAGTGCTATACTGCTGTGAAGCTCCAGAAATGTTTTATAGACTACAAAACTTCACCTGACCTTCAATTTACCAAAGTAGATCATGAGTCAGATTGTTTGAATCAGTTCAAATCAAACATTATTTTCATTTATCTATCCCAAAATCACAGTCTCAATTACAGACATCAGCTGCATCGATCTGACACCTGCGTCTGTTTCAAGAAGATCCAAGAAGAGATTCACAGTATTTGGGAGCAGCACAAAGGCTCAGGTGAGGACACCACAGGTGACAGTGGGAGCAAGTGTCTGGCACAGTGTCCCTTCACTAGTTGAATGTGACAGAGCTGTTAGCGCATCATTGATATTCCGCACAGGTTTAGATCAGAACGGGCATTATTGGCCACATTTCATGGTCTGAATCTTTTAAATTCCATTTCCTTGCCAGCTAATGGAGGTGCAGGTGGCTGCACAGACACTGATCTGCACTCAGTACAGCGTGCGTGTGTGTGTGTGTGTGTGCGTGTGTGTGTGTGTGTGTGTGTGTGTGTGTGTGTGTGTGTGTGTGTGTGTGTGTGTGTGTGTGTGTGTGTGTGTGGTGATAATATGTAATCCTCACCATCTCAGATCCCTTTTGAACAATCAAAAGGGGCAAATCAGAATAAAGTGGATCTTTGATTTATTTTTAAAATGTATTTGAGGCATGTGTCTGAGTCGGAGGGATCGAAAGTGACTCTTTACATCTTCTATTTATGGGATTATTTTTTTTCTTCGAATGCACTGTTGAGCACTTTCATCACAACGCTCGACTCCAGGAATCACACACAGAGCTTACGGGACTTGGACGATACGTGGCAGCCTTCAGACAAATGGCGTGAGTGATTGAAGTAGTTTCTCTTCAGTGCTTGTGAACTCGCTGCTGCTGATGGAACCACCCCTCCTAAAGGTCCCTCTGTGGGACACTGACAGGCTCAAAGGCTCACAGTTGCATCACCTTGAAGCCTCATAAGTCAGTGTATCTGAGGGGATTGTGGCTGCCTCGCTCACAGTGACACCAGCTGGAGGAACTGTGGCAGCACGGGGATAGTCCTCGACTCTCCCGCTGCGTCACAGAGGGTGAGCTCTGCCTTTGACCGAAGATGTTTCCAGTATTTTATTCCATCAGCAGCTCCACTGGACAAACGACACTCCTGAGTTACTCCTGAGTCCACATGTTTGTAGAAAGTCCAATTTGGCCACTGTCCAAAGCAAAACAGCCACTGTGAGAATCCCAATCTGCCCTAGAGACACTCTGTCAGGAAATGGGGGCACTGTTTGAGTCCATTTCTCTCCCCCAAATTACAATCTACAGTAATGTATGGCCAATGGGGCTAAATATTGAATCTCAAGGTAAATGTGTACCTGTGTGGGTCAGTTTCTGTCCTATTAAACCAGGCACAAGACTGGGTTCTTTGCAGAATAAAACCATAAGAGTACCCAGTGTTTTTGTTGGTTTGTATTTGTTTACTGATGTGGTTTGCTGTCCTTCTACTAATATTGTCTTATATGTATTGATAAATCTTCTTTTCTTCCAGTGGAGGCAGGTTTGGAATAGTAGAGAGCAACTTTTTGAAGTCCTGCTGGTAAAAGGAAACACATCAATGGGGGAACAGACTCAGAGCGCTCTCCATCAAGTCATCACTCTTGTTTTACCTCTAAACCACTCTCCCTCTTCACCTTCTTTGCCTCCTCCATCCTTGTTTTGTTTTTTTTGTTTTTTCCCAATTATTCCAGTTGTTACCTTAGGATAGCTACCAGGGGAAAACAATGCCTCTTTTTCTGTTTTAGTTGCGCAATGGCAGACATGTTTCCTTCGTGCCATAATGCAGCCCTATTATTCTCGAGAAAGAAACGGTCCTGGTGTGCAGACTCAACGGCCTAGTGAAAGTTAAAGTGAACCAGTCTATAAGCAGATGGGTCATTTCTCAACAGCCACTACACACTGCAATCACTATAGGCTTCAGAACGATGAGTAAAAGTAAAAAGGTTTATCAGACTCTGTACCGTTTGTTAAAGGACTCATGTATCAATCAGTTGACAGTGTTCTCCAGTGTGACAAATGATGCTGTGAAACTGTCAGGCTATAGTGCCCTCTGCTGCCTGACAGCTGTCATTACAGACCACACAAAGAGTCCTATGAAACTTTCAGGTTTTCATACTTCTTTATTTTTTACAGTAATATTACCTTTCACTATGAAAATATCCAAGCTGTACCACAATCATAAAAATGCACATTTCAATGTAAAAGGATTCTTGGGTTCACATGTTTAATTCTGAGCTGTAATCATGCCAGCTCTGCAAAGCAAATGAGTTTAATGAATTTGGGAACTGAAATTAATTTTCATCCAGTCTCTTCTTCCTCAACTCTTCAGCCAAAGACTCCTCTCCTTGCTGTCAAAGAGAAAAAACATCCATGACATCAGTATGTATCTAACTCTGAATAGACTGAAAAGTCTTCTTGCCCAATTTCATACCTTTCTCTGTGACAGTATACATCGCCTCCATGCCGGCTTTAATGTGGTCGGTGACATGACAGTGGAGCAGCCATTTACCAGGGTACTGAGGACGCATCTTTACTGTCTGAAGAGGAGAATAAAACGGCACATGCTTTATTACCATGTTGAAATTTTATTCATGTTTCACAGCACTGACAAGCCCAATGAGACACTGCTGTTCCTCTATGTTAAAGGGATATTCCAGCGTAACATTAATCCATGGTCTAACACACCATGACACCGAGTGTCCCCCCCCCCCCCCAAGAGATCAAGTTTCCGACTGCTAGCTTATGTAGTTTTATCAACCTCAGAAAAGGCCACACGATAACAATACACTGCAGTCTATGCCTCCACCAAGAACCACCAGCAAAAAGCCACTCATAGCCACAAATAATGCTCAGAACAGCACCAAACTTCAGCAACAATACAAATAGGGTCCCAGCACATAGTTCAAGGCATCAAACATCTGCTAGCTTTGCTGGATTTCTACTGAAAAGACAACACAACCCACCACTCTCCTGCAGCAGCTAGCTTGTTGTGGGGAAGCCCTGACGAGTCGATTACTGAGTGCGGTTAGAAATGCTCAAATTCTGTTCTTTTCCCTGTCCGCTCTCGATAATAACTGTTATAAACTGGTTGGCAAGACACATATGAACTTTGATTGCATTTCCATGGAGTAATA
Organism: Acanthopagrus latus; assembly: GCF_904848185.1. Classification (NCBI taxonomy): domain Eukaryota; kingdom Metazoa; phylum Chordata; class Actinopteri; order Spariformes; family Sparidae; genus Acanthopagrus; species Acanthopagrus latus. The sequence continues at coordinate 25,146,129 of NC_051049.1, forward strand.
ATCATTACAGCATCCTTTTTTCAAAGTGCTTGTCAGTTCTGTAAGTTGCTATCTATTTGTTGTCTCTTTTGAAAAGTGCTAAAACTATTTTTACAGAAAATCTACTTGTATTAATACTTTAATTGTTTGCAGATTCATTCTGACCATTTTCAAGAAAACATTTTGTTAACAATAAAGATTTGACATTCCTTGCCTTGAAGTTACACTAGGTTGTGAGTATTTATTTAAATGCAGTGTGCAGCACCTTTAATGTCACTCAAGACAAATTAAATCTGTTGAAGCGAGGTCAGAATGCATGGAGGTTTTACCTGGAAGGTGGCTGGAAACAGCTCATACGTGTCAGTGCGATGAGGACCTCCACCCAGCTGAAGAGAAAGAAGAGTTGGTATTTGTGCGTACTAGAGTATGTTCTTATAATGTGTAACTGTCTTGTGCTTTTGTTTTTTTATTTATATACCTTATATTCCACACTGTGTCCATGCCAGTGCACAGTGTGTATGTCCACATCATTGCCCATTGCCATCAGGTACCAGTACACCTTGTCACCCACCTCCATGTTCAAACCATTCACATTTCCATACATCAATCCATTAATGCCTGAGAAGGACACGAACACACATGCATATATTGGAATGAAATTTTGAGGACACTTCTTTGGATGCAGTTCATTTTGTGTGTATCTTCATCTCACTGTGCATCTTGTTGCTCTCTATGAAGGTTTCGTCATCTTTTAAGTTTGTGCGAGGGCTCCTGATGTGGGTCCTGATATTTTCATCCAGATACCTGGAATAAGGAAAACAGTAATAAGATGCAAATTTTGCCAAATAATAATAATATTTTTTTCCTGGCACCAATGCAAAGAGATTTAAACATCACACACAGTAATGTACAGAGTATTCTGGAGGTGATGTGTGCAGAATGTTTCGATCACAAGGCCAAACACAGTGCTCTTACTACCCCAGACTTAATAAATGAGTAAAAAGAAGAAAATATACTGTAAAAAGTGGATTATGATATGATTTGGGACCTGGTGAAGTTACAACCAGCTCTGGTTGTGCAAAACTTTATGCTTAAAATGTGGAAATTGATCTTAAACTCCAGGTTGCCTACATGCAAACAAATGCTGTCCAGGTCAAAAAAATGCTGTCCAGGTCTCTTCTTGTAACAGAGAGCCTTGATCTCAGTGGGGCTGATTGGTTAAACGAGGCTAAATAAATACATTCAAAAAGTTTCACATAAACAGTTGTCAATGTCAACAGTGTGGTCAGCAGATTAGATTAAGTACTGAGACTGATACTCACCAGCTCTCATTCTCATCAAAGACCAAGAAAAGCAGTGCAAACTCTTCGACTTCCTTCTTTATACCAAAAGTCCTGGAAGCAGTTAATACAATTCTGCATTAGTGCTATAATATTTAATCATGTTATGCAGAACAAAAACACAACAAAAAAACACACACACAAAAAATCTATTGTACCTGACATCGCACAAGTGCACTGTTTACTGCACACGGTTATTAAAGTCATAACTAGTTCTGAGTTAATGTACAACTGTAAAACACTCACCTGCCCCAGCTACGGCGACAGATCACCAACGGACCAATCAGACCACTGTACAGGTCCTGGTAGGCAGGGAGATAACATAAGTGAGTGGATGCTTAAGTCTGTGTGTGTGTGTGTGTGTGTGTGTGTGTGTGTGTGTGTGTGTGTGTGTGTGTGTGTGCGTGTGCGTGTGCGTGTGCGTGTGTGTGTGTGTGTGTTAGTGTACCTTGGTAACATCCACAGTGGAGTAGTATGCTGACACAGAGCACTCCTCTTGCTCTGTGGTCGGTCCTGTTTTCTTTGTAACGTACCAGTAGTAGGTGTGAGTCTCACCTAGGAAATATATTACAGGTTTTTTTCAAGGTTTTGAATCCCGTAGTGCGTTAAATGGTAGTCCCAGGATTTTTAAACCTGGGCTCTATTATAACATATTTTGGGGTCTGAATGAATAATAGAAACATACAGTTTAGAAAATTGATCCAGCAGATTTCCTCTGTCTGCAGCCATGAAAAGGGCTGCAGTGGCTGCAACTGACAGGCTTAGTTTATTTGTGTAAGTGTTTGACAGCATTATGAAAAGGATCCTTACAGATGTACACGTTTTTTAACAGAAGGATCCTTAATGTGAAACCAGGAACAGTCATTATTTCACTCAGATTAAAGCCACCAGAAAAAAAAGTGACAAAAATGGTAATTTACTTCAAAGAAAACTTGTGAGAGTTGCTGGTCAATTGTCACCTCAGTTGGTTACTTACTTTGTTTTATTGTGTGACTTTGGTGTTTAAACACCATTGTTATGATCCAAACTAACCTTTTAAAGTACCAAAGTCACACAATAACATACACTATTTGGATAAGGCAACAGTAACTCCTTTGTTTTTCACGGTAAAATTACTGCTTTTGTTGAGAGTCTGGTGGCTTTGAAGAGATTTAAAGACCTATGTATTTTTTGGATGTACTTGGATGGGAGCAAGTGCCTGTCAGGATTCAGTTTCAGCCATTGCACCCTGAGGTGTGGCTACAATATCGACTGGACCGATTCCAAAACTTTTTGCACCTATAAGTCATTAGGGCAAACAATTTAAAAACAAGGTACAGGTTTAAAAGTACCCAAATTACTTTTTAAGAGAACTGAAGTTACACAAAGTCTAGGAGAGTTGGATGGAAGGATAGACAGTATTGAGACCAAATAAGCTTTTCCTTTTCAGGATCAAGTGCACTGACAGGCTTTCATTTTCTAACAAAATAAAAATGAAATGAATATGAAATTAGAATGAAGAGTTTTGAAAACTTTTTCCAAAGTTTCTTGATCATCTGCCTCCCTTCTAGCTGATATTCCGTCTGTCTTTACCTGGTCCAGTGGGGTGAACATCAGGCGTCTCTGTCTTGACGCCATGAGCGTGGATAGAATAACTCCTGGATGCCATGTTTTTAAAAACCACCTTCACTTTGTCTCCCACATCAGCATGAATTATTGGACCTGAGCAAAGGGGGAGTATAATTACCAAAACTTATTAGGCTCAACAAAAGGTAGGTAAAGCATAGTATAATTTGTTCATATAAATTTACAGTTGCAGTTTATACAATCTGCTGTGCTGAAAGCCTACCCATAATGCCAAGGTGTTCCATGTCGGCTGTTCTTTCCACCTGTTTGGTGAACTTGTCATTGGTGAACTGGCGGTAGACCACCTTCTTGTAACGGGAGCCTATAAACCCACCTGCCTTATCCAGGAAGACAGGAGCAGGACTGCAAAAAGAGAGTTTAAGTTTGTTTTGCCATGTTGCATTAAGAACAACCACCACCCTCATGCTGTACATGTGGTTCCTTACTTCTCCATACCACGGAACATCTCAGCCTCCCAGGTGCGGTTTGGAGAGTAGTCCCAGTCTATTTCCATGGCAGCGATGTAATAGGTTTTTGAATGGAGCATAATCTCACCCTGACGCTGAAGGAGGCTACACTTCTGTACTGTGTAGTTAGCTCTCATTCCTCCACGATAATTGTTCACTGTTGGTGACACCACTTCAAATTGACCTGAAAGACACACGAACATTGTGAACAACACATATGCCAGGCTTAATATCCACCCCAGGTATCAGTCGAATGCAAGTTGGTTTGCTCTTGTTTAGTGGTTTATTGTTGTCCATACTTCTGTAAGATTTGCTCTACCTTGCAACTAATTTATGTCCCTTCGAGCTCCTACAGTACATCCAGTTTTATGAGTGTTCACAATGGTGTGCCACAGGATTCTAATCTGGGACCATTTCTCTTTGCTATTCTGATAAATAAAGTTGGTGAAAAAGTTAAAAACCGTACAATTCATACGTACGCTGACGACACAATTTTGTATATGACAGAACCCTCTGGTGGCCAGGTTGCTGAATGCCATCCAGTTTTGATTAATCAAAAAGCAGGATGATAATCTCTCATAATCACCAAGTCAATGCTAAGTTTGGGTAAATGGCTCGTAAATACTGTGCAAATGGAACAAACTGCAGAAAAATTTTAAACTAGACCAGCTGATTGCTTTGAATCCATTTATATTCCCTTTAATAGATTTTGAGCCATGTGATTTCCAGCATCTTACCCATGCTGTCTGGTTCCATAGTGACCGTGTGTGAGATGTGGGGGAAGACGCTGATGGAGTCCCGTCTGTTCTGCCGGTATATGAAGCGGTTTCCCTGGAAGTAAATGCTGTTGATGTCCGTCTCTGTACCCAATCCTGACAGGTGCCACGTTACTGCATCCCCCTTACACATGGTCAGGCCTGGGAGGTTCCTATACACATACCCATTGATGGCTAAAAGTTGGAGCCAGAGAAATAAAACATGCAGTCATTATCTCAACATTTAAAGCAGATATTAAAACTTTATTGTTCTTTTTCTTTTCTACACACCGTGCATCTTGTTGCTTTCCATAAAGCCCTCATCCTCCTTGTTAACAGTGGTGGGAGCAGTGGTGAAGGTCCTAATGTTTTCATCCAAATACCAGCTCAGGTTCTCATCAAAGACTGTGGCCATGAGGTGGAACTCTTTGTTATAGTTTTTCTACACAAGGAGAAAACAGACCATAGAGGAGGCATTTGTTTAAATAGACAAATCAGATCTTAAATCAGATTCAGTGTTTAAACACTTGCCGTCAAGTTTAGTTCCTGACGCTCTTTTTATTACCTGTGCTCCTCTCTTCAGAGACCCAGCCTGACAGATGAGAAGTGGTCCAACCAGTCCCGAGTTAGTGTCTTTGACAGGGTCGACTCCAGAGTAGTACAGATAGGTCAGACAGTCAGCCTCCCCCTGTACAGGACCAGCACCCACTGGCACCATCCACTCATAGGTGTGCACCATCCCAGGTCTGACCAGAGCAGCTGGGGGAGGGGTCACCACTCCTGAATACATACAGTTAAATAAGGAAAGAATCATTATGGTAATAAGATATTTGTTAATGGATGCCAACATAGACTTGTAGTGTGAATCAGGTGGAACTCACTTGGTTGTCTGTTTAACTCCCGCAGCTTCTTTGCTGTGTAGGACTCTGAAATACGGAGATATAATGAAGGGTGAGAAAGCTCATTGTGTTACATCTAGTACTTTGACAACAGAATGTGTTTATGTATTAACCTTCCAGTTCATTGTAATAGAGCGTCCCATCCTGTTCCACACTGTACTGAACACCATGTGGTTGTATACTGTAAGCACGGCTGGCTTTGTTCTTGAACACCACCTTGATGGTATCCTTTTCTTCAGCTCGCAGCACAGGACCTGTGACATGGATGCACACAAACACATACAGACTATTGGATTTAATTTTAATGGCAGATGACAAGATCCTGCTGACATGCCTTGAGCATTTTTCATTTTCATGTACTGGTTTCTTAGTCTGGACTAACTGGCAAACTGCTGAAGAAACAAAGTAAGTCTGTCCAAAATATGAATTAAAACTATTATGAATGCCTTCAACAATGTTAATACTAGAAAGCTGAGGAAATTAGATTATTTCTTACCTTAAAAAGTTGTAGAATTTAGTCCTTTTAGAAAAGTGGATTGGTTGAACGGTCTTGAATTTTGATTGACATTACAGCTTCTTAAATGTGAGGATTTGCTTCTTTCCTTCATTTTTATTCACAGAAACCTGAATTTCGTTGGGTTTGAGAGCAATCTGAAATGGTCAAGGAGCTTGTGATGTGCACATTTTCCTGTTTTTTGACATTTAATTGATGAAACAAAAGAAATAATCTGCAGATTAATTAATGATAGCTGGAGTCCTAATTGAGCCGTGCAGATGGTTCTCTCTTGGAAGGGAAAATTCAAGACAAACTTACCTGAATGTAACTAAATACATTTAGTCAAGCAGTCTCCTTAAAAACAAATGTAAGTTATTAGTACTTCACTTTAAAGTTAATGCCATTTTCTCAGAGAATTATTCTAATTATGATATTGTTTTACTTTACGACATCTATTTGACAGCTCTAGTTACTAAATTAAGATACCTAATGCCATATATAGCTGAAATACTAATAATATATAGTAGCTGTCCAATTATGAAGTACTCTCCATCTTTTCTTTTAGCTGACTTTCAAGGCCTCTCTGGACTGATTGCAGTGGATTCAGATCACCTGTTGCAAGCTGTGGAGACTGGCTTCTAATTATCGAGCAAAAGCAGCTCAGGGCATTCTTCTCCGGCTTAAGTAATGTAGGGAAAGGCTCCCAGATCAGTCCCTTTCTCATTTGGATTCTGTCCTTGACGCACTGCAGACCTCATCCAAACAGATTATCAGCCAGAAACTCTGCTCTGTGAAGGCCCTGGTGAGATTTCTTTGCTGCCCTTGTTCTTTCTAGCTGAGGAAAATTGCAAGTGACCAACAGAAGTCACCATTTAACTAGCCTATTTTCAACAGGGCTGAGTTAATTTGCACAAGATGGCACCTGCAGGATTCTTTTTTTCTGTCTTACCTGAACTCCTTGAAATCCAACACACTGAATAACTTCAGGTTTTTCATTGGGGACTGATGAGGGGGTTAAGGAAGTTTACTTAGATTTCATTATCACCTGTTGAGGCATTATGTCATTATCTCCCAAAGAGACATTCATTCAAAACAAAAGTAGCATATCCTGTAAATAGATATATATTTTTTGTTTATAAAGTTTTTTTGGCTGGTTTGTAGGCATTTTCCTATAACAGTCACAGCTGACTGCACTGAGTACTTTTACTTTTATTACCTTAAGTATATTTTCCTGATTAAACTCACATACATGCACTTTTACTCAAGAAGGATTCTTAATGCAGGACTTTCATGTGGCCGTATATTTTATAGATGCTGTAGTACTTCTACTGAAGTAAAGGATCTGAATACTTCCTCTACCACTCTCTCTGACACTGGAATAGCAAGCAACTCTAGCCCAGTCTGATTTACCCAGAATTCCAAGGTGTTGCTCCTCTGGGGCACGCAGCATCTTTGTGGTGAAGGTGGCGTCAGTGTATTCCACATAGCGAGCCTTCTTGTAACGGCTTCCAATACGGTTGCGACCTCTGGTTACAAACTTGTCTGCTTCACTACACGCACACAGAAATAACCATTAATAATGGAAGAGAAACATGGGACCGTTTCCGTGAAAATGTGTGTCTGTGTGTGTGCACTGTGACCGACCCATCAGTAGGCAGAGTAGGAGCGTAGTCCCACACATCTTCTTCAGCAGCGATGAAGAACTGTCTGAGCTCACCGTGTGGTCGAGGTTTATGGACATTGGGGAAACACTTCTTGATCTCAAATATAGCCTGCATTCCAGCTGGACAAAACCACAAAACACAAACAATACTGAACAAATAAGACAATCATCCGCAAAACACTACAGCCTGCGGTTTGTGAAATGATCATTCAAGAATTGGGGTTTAAGAGCTTACCCATTAAATGGTCATTGACGGTGCACGTCAGCAGCCAGTGTCCAGGGTTGTCTGCCACCATTTCAGCTGTGAAGCTGGAGGCGGGGAAAAGACTGACCGTGTCTGTATGGTGGTTCTGTACGGTCAGGATCTGGCCATGGAAATGAACTGAATGCATGTCCACCTGTTGTAAAGGGATGGATGATGCAAAACTTTTGTAATCATTTCTCAAATGGTTATGTGATTGTCTTTTTTTTCTTCTTTTTTTGTATGTTCTTTTTTTAAGAAAGAAAAAAAGGAAATTACACCACAAATGCCATGAAACACAGGCTACTGGCCATTAATAATACATTAATATAAGTACAATAGATACTAAAATAGTCTGTTACTTTTACATTCATACTATGGTCAGAATTCCAAGGTATGGAATTTGAATGGAGGGCTGCATGTCAGCAGAAAGACTGTTACTGGGCAGTGGGGGATATTTTCACACACTCAGTGAACTAAAGATTTATTTTGACCAAACCAGAGGTGATTGTGGAAAGACAAACCAAGGCAGTTTTCAGTGAGTTTTACTTTACTTTAATCCTAAGGATTAAAGAGTTTATTACATACGTTGTATATTTTGAATTTTGTCTAGTTTGGCAGCCGAGACTTTTGTACACAGTTTGGAAAGATGGTGTGCAATAGAAAACCAGAGGATTTTTTTATTATTATTTTCAAATTAAACACAAAAACAGTTTTAAATAATCCCATCAGATGTCCTGGTTAGTATTTTATATATATATATATATATATATATATATATATATATATATATATATATATATATATATATATATATATATATATATATATATATATATATATATATATATATATATATATATATATATATATATATATATATATATATATATATATATATATATAAAAAATAATACAGTAGTTACCTCATTGCCTAAGGCAAACATATGCCAGTGGATCTTGTTGCCTTGACACATGCTCAGTCCAGGCAGGTTACCGTACAGGAAACCATTTATACCTGCAATCCACACACACAGAATTAAAGGTATTTTATGGGCATGGCCATGGTTACCTGTATGTGTATATCAAAGCCTTCACCACTCACCGTGCATTTTGTTGCTCTCAATGAAATCCTCGTTCTCCTTCAGGCCACTAGCAGGATACGTGATGTACGTCCTGATGTTCTCATCCAGGTACCAGCTGAAGTTCTCATCGTTCACCATGAACAGCAGAGCATACTGGTAGTCTCCTGAGCGATCTCCATGTACGTCCAGAGTTCCTACAATGAAGACGACACTTTAGGATAATGTGTATACATGTATGTGTGTAACAGGTTAAAAAGCCCTGAAAATGGAATTTGCTCATTTAACATCATTCTATTATTGATGAGCTTGGTCATGAACTGAACTGAAACAGTTTTGGATACTGAAAATAAGAGATTTCTATTTTTTTGCTGATTTGAAATGGAAAACTTGGTTGACAGCACATGACTGTTCCCTTATGAATATGACAATAAAATCTGATTAAGTCAGTGTTCAGTCATGACAATGGCTGTGTTCACTTGGAGACTTGTACAGTTAGCCACTGTTAGTGGTTACTTGCAACAATTGATTGATTGATTGATTGATTGATTGATTGATTGATTGATTGATTGATTGATTGATTGATTGATTGATTGATTGATTGATTGATTGATTGATTGACATGACATTTGGTAAAACGTAACTAGATTTTGATAGATAGAAAAAAATGTTGCCAGATATTGTCAAAAATGGATGTGACCTTTTTCCTTTTTGCCTGGTTTTAAAAAAAGTGAGTTTGGAGCTTCAGGTGTTATAAAAGTTACAGTCAGTTGATGTGAGGTATGTGATCAGAGTTAAGTTAAGGTCACAGTTGATCAACGACTAATAACACAATTAAACATTTAGTTGAAGTTAAATTTGTGAGAGTGGCTGTGGGAGAAATATTCAGATCCTGAATAATAGTCCTGAAATAGTAATACAACCATGCAGAACTACCTCATTATAAGTTAAAAATACTGAAGCAATCAAAGTGAAATTAGAACATCAGTTATACTTCAAATACTCTTAGTTTATCACTTTTGGGTGGTTTAATATAAAACAGTGCATCACATTCTATAAGGAGATCAGATGTTTTGAATTTCAAAGTTTCATCTGTTAAGTAAAGAGTTAAATGTATAGAATGTCAACACTAAAATGTGGTGGAGGGGAGGTATACAGAAAATGGAAATAAAAGCAATGGCAACTTAGAATTGTGCATCAGTAAAGATTTGATCCATCGCTGGATACTGTAAAAAGGGTTCTGGTACCTCTCTTACAGATGATGAGGGGTCCTATCAGTCCTGAGTTGATGTCTTTGGGTGCTGCTACGTGGGAGTGGTAGAATCTGGTCAGGCAATTGTTGTCCTCTGCTGTTGGGCTGTGGGTCTCTGCGAGGGTCCACTCATATGTCACCATAGCACCAGGAGCCACCGAGTCGTCTCGCTTCAGCGCTGGACCGGTTCCATCTGGGTATAGGGCTCCTGAAGAGGCACAAGGTCACACTGTCATCATCTGTCAGTCTGTCTGGTCTGTCCATAAACTGATCCTTGGATTATGTCATTATTTTTCTCACCCTCGTTGCCCTTGCTGTAGTTGAGTCCATGTGGGTGGATGCTGTAAGGTCTGGACGCTGCGTTCTTCAGGTGGATGATCACAGTGTCCCCCTGCTCGGCCATCACCAGGGGTCCAAGGTAGCCCAGCCACTCTGGCTTCGTCACCTCTGTCCTGAAGGTGGCGTCGCTGTACTGCTTGTACACAGCCTTCTTATAGGTGGGGCCAATACGCTGGGGGCCCCTCTTTAAAAAGACTGAGGCTTCTCTGCAAAGAGAGAGAGAGAGAGAGAGAGAGAGAGAGAGAGAGAGTGTGTGATTTAGATTACACTTTATATTTTCAGAAACCTTCTTGGCTTAATTATACCTGGTTATATACTGATTAGACATTTTTATACAGCAGACAATTTGACATGTGACAGCAGGAAAGGTGAAAACAAATTTTGTTACAGACGCCACAGATCCAGGAAGCCATGACAGTGTGCCAGCATATAAAAGGCCAGGATCTTGGAAAGAGCTCACAAAAATGGAATTAACTTATTTTTTAAATATTAATCAGCATTTTTTTTTCCCTGCAGTGACTGTAAATTGTTAACTTATTAACAACATTTCAACCACAGACAGAGTATTTAGATGAAGTCACTGATGTTGTATACAGTTCAAATATGTGATTAATAATGACTCTGGTGAATATTTGTTAAAGACTGGATATTGTGTTTTCTTTCTGGTCTATTGTGTTTGTAACCGATATCTGACAAGAGTTTGTGAGGCCTTCAGGTGCCTGCAGAGTTCTGCATTCAGTGCTGTTATGTGTGAGTGAGGTAATGAGCTTGTATTGCTGTTTCTGTTTTCTGTTTAGCTGATTGCATGAGGACCTCTTCACTCATCCAGATTTATGTGTTGTATTACATTTTTCAGACCAAACCCATTAATTTAATGTATCTGTTTGACCCATGAATCTTTAAATTATCTTAAATGCAGGATAATGGAAGTGGTCACTTTCAGCTGCAGTTGATACACACATGCCTAAACAGTGTTGCTTTATCTACACACTGTATTACAATACGTATTTTTGTACTTACTGCTGCTATTGTGATTTGATTTGTTGTTGTCTTGTCATGCGTCTATATCAACCCTGTTCTGGCTAAGTCTCACTTTACAAGTCAGATGTAGCCAAGACAGGCCGAAGTGTTTTTAGAGATAACAAACAGCTCTCCATGCAGCCATATTTGATCAGGTGCTGGTCAACTGCAGGAACATGTAGTGTGAATATCAAAGTTCATCACTGCACACTGAAATGAAATGCGTTTTAAAATGTGTTTTAGGGGGTGATAGTGAGCTATTTTACTCCACCCATTTCCAAAAACCCAATGAATCTCAACATTGCCACCATTTTGTTACAGTTTCTGAGCATGTTAATGTCCTACGAAAAAGTGATTCTATTAGGCGTATTTTTTTTTTTTTTTTTTTTTTAAATGAAAGACAGGAAGAAAAAACAATTATTATTTGAATTTCAAGAGGGATCACACACCATTTTGGTGTTTGGGCTTGATAATAATAATAATAATAATGATAATAATAATAATAATAACAAAACACATGTTTTCGGGTTTTTAAAATTTTTTTCTACTTCTGAGGTGACATGAATCACTTCAAAACCCACTGGATTATCTGAAAAATGTGACAGAGCAAAGACAATTCTGCTATTTGTCGTGTTATGTTAAGTAAAGTTTATGTATATGTGGTTTCATCTGACAGCCATTTCTGTAGTCCTGATCATGAGTGTTGACCAATTGAGTTCACTAAATGCAGAGCAGTAATTGTTCCGTATGTCTGACTGTAGGGCTGGAGTGGCTCCTTTAATTACAAAGAAAGGTGGAAAAGTTCTAATCTATGCACTGGCTTAAAATCAAATCTCCAAATGTAATTTCTGAAGATTTGAAGTGTTGCTAGTACAGGAGAGATGAGGCCTTTTTCCATGGCACCAGCACTGCTCCTTCCTGGATGAGCTCCAGGGGTTCAAGGTCTGACTCCAGTATAACCAAGACAATGCAGTGTACTTGTACTTACTCATCTTCCTGCACTGTGCGGTTCTGAATGATGTTCATCCCAGTTGGGGCGTAGTTCCAAGTCACCTCCTCTATCCTGAGGAAGTACTCTCTCCTCATCCCAGACACACATACTGCTGCCCAGCACAGCAGCAACACCACCCTGAACCCCAACAGATGCATTCTGAGGATAAAGTGCTACAACCACAAGTAAGTCCACAGCTGGACTGACGAGGAGGAAGAAGAGTTGACTTCTGTTCACGGATCCAGCGGACGGTGATGACGATGAAGACAGACAGTGCAGACGGCTGACAGGCCTTTATCAGTCACTCTGTCTGAGAGACTTTAGACCCTCTGTGGGTCTTTATACCCCTCGGCTGACTGACTGCTGGGCAGGGCAGAGGGGTCACTGACCAACAGACACGCCAGGCCAACCCAAACCTTTCTGTCTGAGCAGAAGTTCAGAGTTGCAAAAGTTTAACTTCCAAGTCCAAGTCGAGTCATCAAAACGGCGACTCTATCACAGACTCAGGTCACAAATCACATTGACACAGTGAGTCCACGTCTCTGGATTCAAGTAAGGTTTACATCAAACTTCGTGTAGTTTGTCCGGTTTTGGCAGGAATATCTTTTTAAAAACCTGTGAAATGGAGCCAAAAACCACTTCGATCCACTACTGTCTTTCCACTTTCTATTCTCTAAGAAATGGTTGATCATTGTTTTAACGTTTACAAAACATTTTTATATTCCGCTCCCACTGACAGAAAAGGAACTATATAGCCATATTGTTACTTGTAGGAGTTGCTGTTGTTTCCTTTGAAGAGACCTGTTGGGCTCCCAGGGTCAGGGGCCACATTTGCTCAGTTTGGATCCTGATATGGATCAATAACAGGCAACTCTGGAAACTCCAGAACGGTGACATGAGTCCGGGAATTGATTACAACACAGCAAACAATCTGCATGCATGAACAAATGCACACATACATCACGATATATCAACTAATCATGCACTAGCTAGTGCTGCATTTGTGTCAGACCCCCCCTTATCTGTCAGAGTGACGGGGTCAAAAGTTAGGGGTGGGACCAAAAACAGAACATTAGATAAATCAATGGAAACATTTACATTTACAGGAACAGCTGAAAGGAGGGGAGTCAATCAAACACACACATGCACAAGTCTACTGCATCTCTGCCTCATATAACAAACTGTTTATCACTGACATCACTGGGCATTTCAGAGTGCCAAATGTATGAGACGTTCCTGACAACCTGTTTTTAAACTGTTGTACAATCGGCTTCTACCAAATGACTCACTGGATACTCGAAATGGAAATAGTTTGTTTTTTTTTAATTCAAGGCAGCACAAACAAACATACATTATAAAAATAGGTCACTAAAATATATATATAAAATGTTGTTAACGCTGATCTGGCATCCGGAAGACGCAAAAGGAACAATTTACAAACAAACAAAATACTCTGAAAATGAAAACAAAATGTACAAACACAAAAATCTGCTCGTAATCCAACACAGTGAATAAACGCTGGAAGCACAAGAATAAAACTTTTGAGAAAGGACACTTCCTGCAGCCTAATCATGTCAGCTAAGACGCTAACGAGATTCTGTCATTTCCAACATTAGCAAACAATATGTGGCCGCCATCTTACAGTGAGTATTCTAGTGTAATGGCATTGATTAAAACAGCTGTAACATCTGTTTGCACAAGAAAAACTGTAGAGGAGCAGAGGTTTACAAAGTTTGTCGTATAAAATGATGATAGAGAAAATGAGCAACCTTGACCCTTAAGGATACAGATTTCATGAAGTGAACAGTTCTTTGTCTTGATCACATCACATCAGTGAAACCTTTTATCCTGTATACCTTTATCATATTAGTATTAACAAGAAGGAAGTTCTGCTTGTTTGTACATAGTGGTCTGAACAGCCATCTTTCATGAGGTACGAAGGAAACTGCATCTTTTTTTTCTATGCAGCATACATACATGCACATTATTACGTTATAATGACCTGTTGCATTTGAATGTTGAGACTCTTCATCAATGACTGCAGAGATATATTTGCTGCTTTAACAGTCTAAAAGCTTGACAATACATTGATTACACTGACGTGGCTATCAGGTGTCCATTAGACTGCATGTGTAAGTGTGTCTGATAAGAACACACAGGTGCTGGTCAGTGAGGCCGTGTATGCAGACAGAGTTGCATGTGTCCATTAATGTCCTTTTTGTGTTTTCTCTCTTGTGTCTCTGCATGTGAGTCTACATATACATTTGTGTGCGTGTGTTTGTGTGTGTTTATCTAAGCATTGAGACTGTACTCTTGCTTGTAGCAGCAGGGCCGGCACACGGCATTGACTAAACCGTTTCCCAGCTGTAAGAGACAGATGATGAACTCGAGCACAGCCAGGCCCAATAACACACACAGCAGGGTCACGTTCCACTCCACGATATGCATCGGCTGAAGACACCGGGACCAAGTCTCAGGTTGTAGGAGATACCTGGAACACAGCGAGACGGATCAGAGGAGAGTCAATCAGAGACAGAGTGAGGTGTTACTGATGGACAAATGCCGGTAAAAGCAGCTTTAAGTACATAGTGATGAGTTAAACGACAATAGTAAGCCTACTACATAACAAGGTGTCCTGATATATGAAATAGCAAACGACGTAGAGGCAAAGTCCTCTGTTTTCCCACTGGCAGAAGGAAAAAAATGACAATTTGTAAAGTTAATTTGTACTCAGCTCCTTACAGGGTTTGATCTATTTCACGAGTGACATTTTAATGGAAGGTGAAATGGTCCCATATTCTGCTCATTTTTACATTCATGCTTTTATTTTAGGTGTCACAACCATACAGAAGTCCTGACGGAAATTTTAAGTCTCCGTTTCTGAATACAGGCTGTGTGCATTTCTCCATGGACTAAGTGTTTTGATACCTCCACAGAATTAATGTAGCACATAGAACTGCTTTATAATTGACAAAGAAATGGAAGTTTCATTTTCTACGTTATGGGGCCATTAATACACTTTGCATACTCTTTTGTCGTTACTCTGTGTTTGAGGTGTGTGTCAAATTTCGTTCTTCATCTTGAAAACAGAAGTTGCACAAAAACAAACGGTCAGTCAATCCTGCATTTATTGCTACAATATGGTACAAAGAGTAAATATTAAACTGAAAAAGGAGGGAAAATTGCAAAACTAGACATCCCCAAATAGTGGGAGTTATACAATGTTATTGTTATTTTATTATACAAAACCTGTACTGTGAAAATACATTTTTGATTGTGTTGTTATTCAGAACTCATAATCTTTAAGAACAAATAAGAGCTGAAATAATTTACTTATTATTCAAAACAACAATAATTCTGACAAATGGATTAGTAATTCATCATTTATTAAGCATCACTGCCAAAAAAAATTCTGGCTTTAGCTCCTTGAATATGAAGATTTTCTCTGTTTTATATAATTGTAAATGTCATCACTTTTAGTTTTCGACTGTAGGTTAAGAATAACAAGCAATGTCATTATGCCATGGCTATTTTCTGACATTTTCTAGACTAAATTATAAATAAATTAATTAAAAAAAGAACATTTGGATCGTTGTTTTGTGCCCTCCTGTCCCGTATGAACACATTCTACTGCCACAGATGGTAAGTATCTCCTCACCTGCCCCGCTGGTCTGCAAACGGGTACGACCATCCAAAGGAGGTGAAGCACTGGGGACCCTGCACCAAGGCGAACCCTGATATGACGAAACAGTAACCAGACCCCACCAGGCCGACCACAGCTGCCAGCACTGAGCCGCACATCTGGAGAGCAACACAGACGCAAAGTGATTCTAAAGGAGAATGTGCACGTGTTTGGGTGCCTTAGTGAATGTGTGTGTGACTGTCTGTTCATTTCATAGATAACTTACTAAGGCAGCTGCTGCACACACACACACACACACACACACTGCAGCTGTACATGTGGCTGAAGTGGTGTGAGCCAAGCTTACTGTATTGACTGTGACCTAACAATGGGACCCTTGTTAAACTGTCATAGCTGGATTAGCATTAGCATTCCACCTCATAAGGACTCAGTGTTAGCTGGCGTTTTGACATTCTCCAAGTGGTGAGAAAGAAAACCAGATAAGGGTTATCAACATAAAATTAAGAACAAGTAAATATTTTATTAGCTTTTAGCATTATACAAATCTCGCATAAACATAGTTCAAGATTGAGCTACAATAGCATGATCTTAGCATTAGCTTGTCAATATGTAAAATCGTTGTTTTGGGCTGACTTAAATGAGCATACCCTCTGTAGATTTTGAGTATTCTTTACTGTTTGGTGAGTCTCTTACCATTAAGCTTTCATTCCAGCAGCAGTTGCATTTCCCCAGAGTGATGAAGACCACAGCTGGAATCAGCATCTGGAACCACAGGAAAGAATACAGCTCAATTGTAGATGACAATATTTTTGTTTGTCTTTTTTTCCATTTGGTTATATGAATGTAAAAGAAACAAAAAAAAACTCTTTCAACTCTTTTCACAAAGAAAAAACATTTAAAAAAATTAAGGAACTTAGAAAGATTAGCCAACGGCTCTTAAGTCAGAAGATGGTAAACAGATCAGATTAGACTAAGAAAATGGGTCATCAGAAAGAAAAAATAATAATTCTCACTTGACCCTTCATATAAATGCTGGAATTACATTTATAACATTTTACTGAAACAAATGATTAATGAACCTTTTTCTCTTTACAGGAAGCATTTCATATACCAACCTGTACAACTAGTACAAGTCCTACAAGTCAAGTCAGTTCAAGCTAAATTGATTAATTAACTCAAAACTATCCATATAGTGATTTTTTTGGATCACCAATCAATTACCTTCCTTGTTAGAAGCAGCATTGATCATCTGATTATTAGTTCAAAGATTAATTACCCAAAAAGTTAAACTGACACTGATGACATGACACTGTAATGCTCCTCATATACTAGAGTCAGAGGAACAGATTTTAGTGTACAGTCACATATGCTCTAAATGATCTTTGCTTCACCTGGCATCCAACTTTTGTGAACTTTGGTCATTTGCTTGAATTTGCACATGTGTTAACATACCCTTAAACAGAAAAACAACTTTGCTGTCAGATATTTACCACTAGTGGGGCACAAAATGTGTGTCAAATGCCAGTGTAAAGGCCATGTTGTTTGTCTAAATCAAACAGAGTTTTTAAGGATTTAAGGACATTTTAGACTCAACCAGTTTCAGCTTTTCACTATGCACTTTGCCAATATCAGCTGCACTCAAGGCTAGTCCAATAACATGACAGCAGGTAAATATACTGCACTGTATAGTACACAAGGAGTTGTTCTGGACTTTGTCTTGGACTGTTTGCATGATATGTTGACAATAATATGGAAAGAGGCTTAAAAAGGTTGTTGCATAAGTGTAACCTTTTATTTGCTGTTTGATGACTAAAGGCTTTTGGGATTCATCCTCTTGGGACACTAAACCACTATAAAAAGTGTATGAAAATCTCCTGATAGTTGATATATTTACATGGTGATAGAGCAGATTAAACATGACTTTTGATAGAAACCTCTTGCACTAATTCCTGACAATACCAGAGCACATTAAGTCTGCACTGTAAACAGTAACAGCAGCTTAGCGACACCATCGTTGTTTGGAGAGCTTTACTGCAAATAACTGTGGAAGAAAGAGAGATATAAGCTGTTTGTTTCAGAGTTCTTCCCCCCTTTTTCCTCTCCTCCTCTTTCCTGTGTGGCCATCTCTCTCGTGGCGGTCAAGGACTTTAAATCACATCCTAGCAGAGGGAGGGAAGTTCCCAAGGTTTTACACACACACACACACACACACACACACACACACACACACACACACACACACACACACACACACGCACACACACGCACACACATGCACAGATCATAGGCATCGTTACATACACATCCTGGATGGCTCCTTTAGCTGGGGAAGTGAGAGGAGGACTGACAACACAGAGGGAAGTGCACAGCGAGAAAGGAAAGGGGGAAAGAGGAGGGAGGAAGAGCGAGGGTGAGAGGAAAGGAGGGAGCTAAAGTTAGATTGCTCTCAGAGGGGTTCAGTTTGCTCTTTGACTCTTTGGTGGCCTGCCATAAAGAAAGGAAAAAAGGAGAAGCCCAAAGAGGAAAAAATAAGATAGACAAAGAAAACACAAACGTAAGGTAAACGTAATGATAATCTTTACACAGGTAGCTCCACGTGCTTGAGGAAATAATCGCTCTCCTCGTAAGAGGCTAACCCAAACACATACTCATTCTGAGTATTCCTAAAAAAATAGCAAGGTTTTATTTCTCTCATCTAAAGTCTACATGCTGTCAACTTGTTGCAGTTTGATAATAACCCAAACTCGACACTTCCTCCTTAGTTCACATTGTACATAGTCACCCCACTTTTATTGTGAAACATCTGCAGGAAGAGTCATTCAGGGCATGAAAGGAACATTATAACTCATAACACAAATGGACTTAATAATTCCTCTGGTCATTGTTCCAACATCCTGTCATGTTCTGGGGGATGCTTGGCCTCCCGCTGCTGAATCATCAGCTCTATAAATACAGCTTTCTAACAATGACACACTACAGCACCAGTGTGTAGATTATAGTATCTATTTCAGTTACAATTATGTTAAGATAGTCTAAGCAGTTTATTCCTCTTTTCTGCGTGGACAATAAACAAACCATGAAATTATCTAAATATTTTCAGAAAGTGAAGTTTTATGTACCCAACACAAGTGCTCCGCTGGTCAACAAGGTTAATCTTGTGTGGGTAAAATACAATCTCTCCTCTGTTCCTCCTTAAAACCAAACTAAAAAAACAGCTCCTTTCTGCTCAGTGGGAGCATAAACCCATCAGATCAGCGGCATGTAGAGCAGACGGATTAACTGTGAATTCACACAACACTCCATTGTTCCCAACGAACAACTGCAAACACACTCAGCCTGAATAGTGCTGAAGGGGAAACAAGTGACATTTAATCATCTTTCAGGTCTGAAATCGTGTTTTTTAGGAGACAGAAGCTTAACCTGTGTACAGAGGTTGACAAATCAAATGGAAAAAGATCCAACTTAAAGCATAAATGAGTTTGAAAACTGAGGGGAAAAGGTTAAAAAAGGTCAAGTTGATGGCACACACTGTGTCTGCATGTACCAGCGTCTGTCTCTGTTAACACTCAATAGGGAAGGAGGGAATGAAGGAAGGGGGGTTGATAATAGTTTTCAGTGAATGTGGTTTTAAAAAGCTACTCTCAGTGGAGGGTTTTAGCATCACATGGCTCAAACACTCAAAGAATCTCTTTGATTTTGTTAGAAACAGTGATTAAGACAATTACTCGCTTTGGTTCCAGATAAAAAGTGAATCCCATACTTTTAGTTTTGGTACATTTTGGTACGGCTCCACGACTCCACCACACCCAGTGACCTCGATTAAACCTCGAGCCACATGAATTTGTCCTCTTCCAGCAAAGTAATCCAAATGATTTATTTGGAAAGATGCTGCCATGTTATTACTGACACCAAAACAATCGCCTCAAGTAACCTCGACTTCTCTTACTTATTGATCATTTATCATGCAGAAGCTGCAGTTGCATACAATTTTTCTTTTTTTTCATGATTGCTGAGCATAGAAAACATTCCAAAATAACTGTAAAGCACATCAAGTAAAAAACATCATCATCACAATTAACCATTCTGTTTCAAAGTTAGTAAACACATTTGATACTAGTTGGAAGGAACGGAAAGTTATCCCATGATGTTAAAATTAAGACTTGAAGAGAAGATAAGCAGACTACACTTCGTCTGGTACCAAATGTCCTTTCTTTAAAAAAAAACATCACACTTAAGATCAACACCCAATGTTTGATATTCACCAGGCAACTAAAGTTGAAGTCCAAACCATCTCCGGAATTTGGATTATTCTGGCCAAATCTGAAAAAAATCTTGAATCAGAATAATGTAACAGTATCAAAATCCAGAGAATAACCCCAGAAATATACCACATGTCTAACCAGAGGGCTTCAATGTCTTATCAAATCATGAGTACAGTTTTTTACTCACCAGCAGTCCTCCTCCTCCAAGTCCACCAAAGTACCAGATGAAGTGGGCCAGGCGGTCCTGCTGGATGTAGGTGATTTCCCCCATTGGAAACAGCAGCAGCAGGTTGGCCAGGATACAGCAGAGGGACAGAGGCAGCAGGGCCAGACCCAGAGACCGGGCGAAACCCACCGAACAGCACATCGCTCACCCAGAAACACGCTCACGACCGCAGGGAAGAAAGTAGAAGAAGGAACTGAAATGGACTAGGGAGAGCCAAGAAAGAGGGGAGGGAAGGGTCAGAGCAGCTGGGGCGACAGGAAACAAAAACAAGTGATGAGAGCCTGCTCTGTGTATGTATGCGTGTGTGTGTGCGTGTTAGGGTGTAAGTGTTAAACAGATTCTCCTTCCTTACAGAGGGAGTTCTGCAATGACACAACAGGCACAAGGAAACACACTCTAACCGACAGAGCTCAGCCAGAAATATGTAAAATCCCACAAGAGTGTGTGTGTGTGTGTGTGTGTGTGTGTGTGTGTGTGCGTGTGTGTGTGTGTGTGTGTGTGTGTGTTTCTCGCAGCCTCTTAGTCAGCAGGGCCTCACACTAAAGAATGAATTTCCCTCTGGATAGCTGAGTTCAGTAAGAACTATGTTTCAACCAGGGCTGTTATCAATTTTTGATCTTTTCTTTCCTGTAAGATGTTGGAAAGTCAAATTGTGAGTGCCAGTTCTTCAGAGCCCCAGGTGGCATCTTTAATTTGCTTATTTTTCCCAGAGAAATACATAAAAGAAGACACAACCCGACTGTTTAAATACTGCAGTAACCTCTGCTACACTCATAGTATTACATTACTTCATCATTTCATTTACTAGATGAAAAAAGCACAACCAGCAGATTTGTCAACTAACACACACTCCTTTGTTTCATCCAGTGTACCTGTTAAGACTTTTTAGTGTGCAGCAACCACAGGGGTATTCATTTTAGCTGTAACTTGGTCACACCAATGCACCAATGGTCATAATCCAGTAATATGAAATATTATTATGAACAGTGCCAGTCTGCATAATGACCACTTTTACTTATGGTACCTGAATATATATTTAAGCTACTTTTATACTTTTACCAAAGTGAAAATTGGAACTTTTACTTTATACTGTGGTATTATTGCTTCTTTTATTAACTCTTCAATGTCTGTCTATTATTGCTGTTACTATTAAGTCCTGATCTGATATCTAAATGCTACTTTAGTGAAAGTCTTAGCAACAGAATGTACTGAAATATCAGAAGTAAAAGTTCTCTACTGTCATTGTGTCTTATCAATCTGTTATTCCTTGTCTTATTTTTCCTGTGAAGACTAAAGTATATTATATTGAATTACAGATATATTTTCTCTGAATGGTTTTAATTTTAATTGTATTCATACATGTTCTATACTCAGCTGTGGGTGTCTGTGTGGTTTTTTGTGTGTGGGCAGATAGACATGTCGTGATTTTGATGAATGGCATCTTTCCCTATACATTAATTGTTTTATTTTCTATTGACAATCAAAGATATCCGAAAGACAGAAAAATGGCACCTCAGTCAAAAGAGGCAGAGTAGCATTACTGTATTATTATAGATGACACAGTCAAGGAGGAATCATTTTAAGTGGTCAAATCAATATCAGTATATTAGTATAGTATATATGTTTTACATGGAAAATCTAAAATCTGTTAAGTAACTACAAACCAAATAGCTGTTGGATAAAGGTAGTAGAGAAAAAAGCACAACACTCGAGTTTGAGTATAACAATAGATCAGCAGAAAAGAGGAATACATAAAATAAATAAAACAGATACTTTGCAGTAATCTAGATTTGGATTTAAGGATATAGGCTTTAATAAGATTTAAGATTGTTTTCAATTACCTGCATACTATTTTAATGCACATAGATGAAAATATGAAGAAAGTCAAAAGTAGTAGTTTACTCCAGACTGCAACATTTGATGAATTCGGGAACATCTTTTAAACATTTTGGATCTGGTTGGTCCTTGTATAACTGCCCATAGGAAAAAGCTGCCTCTTTCTAGGTCAGGATGATACAACAGCTTAGCAGGTATATGTGGGGCAATAAGGCACAACATGACTCCTAATAGTGCTATGTAGGAAACACTCTGTATGTATACATATGTGTGTTTCAGGGGCCCAGCATGTTGTGAGCTGCCTTATAATCAGGCTGGAATGCAGCACATCCAGATAAAGTGCTCTGTAAGCTGGAGCCAGCCGCTAACAAGCTGCTTCAACCAAGTTGATTGAGGCAGATTACGAAAACAGAGTGTGTGTTTGGGTGACGGAACACATGGCTCTTTATAGGAGTACACGGTTGGTACCAGGTTGGGTTTGGAGCTGTAAGGAGATCAATGAAACAAAGTCCAACATGGAGAGATTTGTGCTGAGGTAGAATCATGTTTGAGCTTCCTGCAAGTGGTTTACAAGCTGTTTGCCAACTTCAGCATCCCTTCTCACATAACCAAAGCCACTACGCTGTAATTCAATTCATGCCGTCTGTGTATTTAATTTGTCTCTTTGAGACTTTGAGGGAAAGCAGGGTGTTTCCCAACAGCTAAAAATTCCCCAAAAGATAAAGCTCATCCAGCTTGAAAACATGCAGTACAATAGATGCTTTTTTTTCTCCCATGTCCCATATCAAGATCATATGTCCTTGGAACTGTGCCAGTGAAAAAGGCCATGTTGTCATCAAAATCAAAGCCATTTGCAGAGTTGAATGGGGTGGTATCATTTTTGCACAGCTGACACTTTGGTTTGCTCAGTAAATGTAAATGGCAATGTACTACTTTCCTGCAAATTCAAATAGGACTCAGTTGTTAACATGTTCTATAAGTGTATTTAACATTTCTTACAGCAGTGCAAAGAATGATCATAAGGAATCATCATTTGAGAATCCTAAATAGCCACACATGCTAGTCATTTTTGAGACATATTGTTCTGGACCAAAGGGTTAGAAAGACCAGTATGACAGAACAAAATCTGCTTTTCACAAAGAAAAACCACACTTTTAAATAAACCCCTTGCCTCTATATCACCCCCCTTCATAGGGAAGAGGGAAGGGTCATTACATCAATGAATCTTGCTTAGGTGCCAGAATGTGGTGTCAGCTGTATTAAACTGTATGGGAGCTGCACAAAGAAAAACACTAAAACCCAACATATCAGCATCACATGAATCCTGATGTAGAAATGCCCCCAGAAAATGAAAGAGGACAATTCAGAGAGTAGGTTAACCATTGTTAGTCCCACCAAATATCGTTGATGAGACTACAATTACACTGCAGGAGCCTTTCCCAAACAAAATCATGGGACCAACAGCATGTAGATAAAAAGTGTTGTTCACCCATTCTCTAAAGTGTGCTCTCCCTTAGACTTCAAGACAGCTGTCACCATGGTCTGGCACCAAAGACAGATTCAGCGACATAAAGATGCTTCCCTCTTTTTCAAGGTTCCTTGTCTCTCTCCAGCTGTCACTTTCTAAATGAATCAGAATCAGAATCAGGAATCCTTTAATGTCCCACAGATGGGGAAATTTGAAGCTGAAACAGCAAAAGAAAAAAAAACAAGGAAGTTACCATACCAATACTAGTTTGAGTATCAGCAAATAGAGTACCGATCCAATACCAGTGCATTAACGAAAATTTGAATATTGCCTATTATGATACATTTTTTGAAAGCTCTTAACTACAAACCATGTATGGATGATATGTTGTAGATGCATCAGCAGCTACACAAGTTTGTTGATTTAGGAAATTGGCTAGTTACTTACAGGCGAATCTCATGCAATCGGAATATTTCAAATAAGGGGGTACGGTTGCTCCAATAGGACTGCCAGTGTCTCCAACAGTTTTAGACGCTCCTTGTTTTGTGTAATAAAAGAGCAGCTCTTCATCAGGTTCTGAAAAATCTGCAGACGATTATGAAGTCATGAACAGAGAAACCTTTAGAATTAAGTATCTGAAAATAGATTTAATTTATATTCATTTATATTAACATTAAAATCATGAATAGAGCATATACAGCATATTTCAAAGATCATCTGAAATACAGACTGTTAAATCAGTTCAATTCCAATGACATCAGAAACAAATATACTTTAAAATGCAGAATATTGACTGACTTGACTGACAACACATTAATACATTCTTACATTATCTGAACTGGATTTGTTTTGTAAAATGTTGCCCTTACAAAATATAAACATTTATTGGGGGAGGAGTTGTACATATAAACACAAGATTAGCAGCAACTAATTACAGGGATTGTAGCAGATAATTATCTCAACCAAAAGACTGAGTTAAGGAAAGGCATCTTTGGTATGTAATACAGTGTTACACAAAGATAAGTTTTCCTATTTCATTCAGCAACAAGACCAAAAACATATCGCATTAAATTACAAATGTAGCTCGAAATCAAGAGGATATAAATGAAAATGATGAAAGTGGCACCCATGATTCCATCGCAAACTATGTTTGCTGTGAATTATGTCATGCCAAATATTCATAGTGCTCCCACTCCTCATGTCAGAAAGCTTTGTGATCAATTATCAACAGGAAAGACAAGAGTGTTCATGTACTGTGTTTCTAGTATCCATGTGCACATCCATCCCCTCTGGGGTCTGATCCTGCCCACAGCACCGATGGGTGATCACCTTGACTGACGGATGAGCTCCACCAATCCCCCACTGTGATGATCTGTCCCTGCCCAAACCGAGATCTTTTGTGGCCTGTGTGTTTGAATGAAAAGAAAAATGAAAAGAAAATGTAAATAAAAAACACGGTGTCAATTAAACCGTCCTGTCTTATGCACCGTTAACTTAATTATCCAATGCACCATTAGCATGCTGAGATCATGAGACGAAAACTTGGACTCTGGCTTTTGTAGTAACAGGAAGTCCAGTTGAGGCCTGAATAGTTAGATATTCGGTTCCTTAAATATGATTTGTTCATTAAAGAATGAATGATGTTAGAACCATGAATCTGAATAATTTAATCTAAGGCGACACGTGTGAGCAAGTCTTTGGTCCACACACAGGCCAGAGGTCTGTACAGAGGCTCACAATGTCTTCACTGGATATTTTAACAATAAGAGTTGGTAAAACATGAATACATTATGAATGAATAGATTGAAGTAATATTATTATGTGAGTCTTATTAATGTATCAATATACATCAATTTCAGTCAGTCAGCATTCTACAGCTTATTTTATTAAAGGGGCTACATGTTTCCCTGGAAAATTTCATTTCACTAAGGCATTTAAAAAAACAAAACAAAACACCTTTTTCTTGAGAATTGGCACGTATTAAACTCTTCACTGCATTTTACATTGTGCATTTGTGGTGCCACTGAGCACCATGCAAAAGAACTGACAATCAGGGCTGTGCTGGTCCTCCAGGGTGAACAGAGGTAATAAGTTAATAGCAGGAGGTGTATGGGAGTGAAAGTTTGATGGAAGCTGAACACAAAACATGTTCATACTCTTCAGAAAAGCCAGAGAGCAAGCTAAAGTCACCCAGAACGATTTCCAGGGCAGGGAAGAGGAACTAATGATAACATCCTGTTTGCAACAGGAAGTTACAGCGATTATGGGAACAACGGTTTAATACCACTGATTTAAGAAAAACAATTGTTTCACCCATGTTATCACATGTTTATGACTGTAACTATAAATCAATATAACGATTTATGTAAAACATTAACTTTAGAGAAGGTTACATGTATTGCTTTTTAATTAAAGAATATGCCATTAATGAAACAACTATTTTGGCAATCAGGTAATACTTTTGGTAATTTTTTGGACTGTTTTTGGACATTCAACGGACAAAATGAGTAATAGATTAATCGTGAAAATAACTGCTGGATTTATTAAGAATGAAAATAAATGTAAATTACAAGCTAGTGAGAATGTTGTTAGCTGGTTTTTAGCAGATTTCCATTTATATTCTATTAATGAATGAAAAAGTGTACACTTTCTGGAGGTAATGCAAACTTATCGTGTAAAAAAAACCCCATGTAACTATACTGTACAAATAAAGAATCATACCTGTGATTGGCCAGTTGACTTTGTGGCCCCGTCTTCTCAGCTCTTCGGCTACCTGCTGGTCGACCCCCTCCTCCAGATTAACTGACCACTGATCAGCTTGACACACAGAGGGTTTGATCAGAAGGTGATTTTGATCTTTTGAAAAAAAGGTTTACATATGTAGGGCAAAATACACTGTCTTTCACAAAACTGCCATTAATCTCCTGCACAAATTAAGATATGGTTTACGATGTCATCTAACTGTAGCAAGAGCAGAGTTCATCCAACCACTATCATTCCATATGATACACAGTTCCATCTTCTATTGCTAAAAGCACATGAATGTTGGTATCTAATTAAAGTCTTACATAAATCTAATGTAAGGGAATATGCATAACATTTATACTAACACACTGCTTTCTTTTTGTGACTGTACAGAACCTTTGTGTGTTGTGTTTGTGTGTATGTGTGTGTGTGTTTGGGAGGGGGCATACTTTTGTTGTCATATGCTACATAAACTCTTGGTGCGTCCAGAGCTTGTTGAGGATTCATCCCAAACTCCAACATGTTCAACAAAACCTAAACAAAAGACCAAGACATTACACTCTGGTTATTTTGACAAGGAATAAAACCAAAAATGTGTTTCCATTAGAATTTTTACAAGACATGATATGTTCGGACATTAAACTATGCCAAACGCTAGAAATACTGTTAGGGACACTTAAATCTCCACCTCAGTCTCTTCCTGATTACAGCATACCTGGACGTGTCCTTGTGGTTGCATGAAGGCCCCCATCACCCCCAGTGCAGCGAGGAGTCGAGGTTTTTGTGATTTGGTTGCAGACTCAGTGAGAAGCGCAGGTATTATGGTGTGATATGGCCGCTTCCCCCCAGCAACACGGTTCACGTGGTTACGACGTAGAGTAAAGCTGGCACCACGGTTCTGTTGGATTTAACACCATGATACACACCAGAAATACACCTTACAAATGTTTTCATGTCATTCCTTGTTTCTTTTTTTAGCACCTGTCTGGAAAACGATCTCTTAATTTATAGCTCTATGTAAATTAAGTTCATTTCATGATGTCATGTTCTGTCATCTTTTATGTCCGGTCCATAATTTAGATAAATATTTCCATGGTTGCACCAGACGCACATTTACATAGACACACACAAAGCACAAGCACATTATACATTCCTGCTCTTATGTAACATTACGAGGCAAAACAGGAACATAAACTAGGAAAATGTACAACCTCTTCATCCACTCAATTTGCCATCAGATATTCCCACATACATGGCTCATCTAGTATCACACTGGACTTTAACTCCTATTCGTCAGCTCCAATGAAGCTGTATCCACTGTGTGACGGTTAGAAGCCTGATTTTCAAAAAGTCATTATGCTGTGTAAACCATGAATAAAACTGATTGTGATATAGGCTATTCCTTTTTTACACATACTCTGAAAAAAATAAAACAGCACAAGGACAATAATGTTTTACTTCATCACGTCACGTCATCGTCTGTAACCGCTCTTTCACTTTTTCAAGGGGTCGCAGGGTTTGTTGCTGGGGCCAATCCCAGCTACTTCATCACTTATTATTGTTAATATACATGATAATTCTGAAAATGATGCCAGAAACACTTCTAAAGAATAGAGGCAGGAACAACAGAACACTGGGAAAGTTAATAGGGTATGAAAGGGGCATGAAAGGGGCATCCTCAAAACACTAATGGGGCTAAACTGTTGACAGTAAATACAGCGTCTCAACTTTTTTGGAGTCTGGGCTACAGATGACAGTCTGTTTAACATACCATGGCTACCTCACATGCACTCAAACAATCACTCACTCCCACTCCCTGAGCCCTCATACCTGTAGCGAGAACCCACAATCCTTAGGGACCAGCCCGCTTCCAAACCCCATATAGGTGCTGTTGACAAACGAGCAGGCGTTGCCCTGACTGTCAATCACACAGAAGTATACCGTGTCACTTCCTGTCATCAGGCCAGGCTCTAAGTCTTCCATGGCCCTACAGATACACACAAAAAAACAAAGAAAAATATGCACAAACCGCAATTGTTGTCACTGTTTTTCATTTGTTGTTGTAAAAAAAAAATCTAAGAAATGAGGAGAAGTTGTTGAATATGTTGATCTATTATTTTTTCTTTGTAAGCATGTTTGTGCAGCAAACTCTGAAGGTTTCCTTGCACTGAAAATGATAAGTAATACAATTAAAAATATAATATTTTTTATTACATATAGGAAAAAAAAGCTCCTAAAAAGAAGAACAAGGCCCCAACTGCCAACCTCGCACAGTGGAAGCATAGCCTATCACTTACATAATCTTTATGACTGTGTGTTTTCTCACTACCTGCCCTCTCACAGGTCTGTCCATGTCTCAACCATAACAAACAACTCTTCAGCCTATATTGTCATATATCACCAATAAACCATATGCCAGCCTCGGTTCAAAAATACCCTCGGGTGTTGGCTGAGGTCTCGTATGTAAATACAGATTTTATGGTAACCAGATTATTAAACTCCATGTAAAAATCATTTGTAATTTCCTGCTTTCACTAGATTTCTCTCAGTTGACTGTGAGGACAATTTTACGAGACCAACAACACTTCTTGTTTGTGTTAACAGTAGACGTTAAGTTGAAATTCGTATTCAGTTATGGGCTGGTAGAATCATTAAGGTTGAGTTTGGCTGCAGGAGGACACCCTCAGTAATTTAAGGCTACTATTATTGATATAAATAATATATCATTAAAACATAAAACAACAGCAGACAGATTTAGTATGAGAACATTTGGCTGTTTTATACTTTTACAGTCTGTTTGTCTTTGTCTTATAACTGATAAAGACCTAAAGTTCAAAGTCTACAGCACTGACCAGTAAACACACATTGCTGCCAAAATAGACAACCACATAGCAGACAGACGGAGCAGCAGGGGAGGGACCGTGGCATGAAGGGATGGACATTAAAGTCGGAGGGATGTAAAAGTCTGCAGTCCTATCTAAAGTCAACAGAGCACGACTGGCACACACTGGTACGAATAGACACACACACACACACACACACACACACACACACACACACACACCTGTCCATGGAGATGCGCTGTGCTCGCTGTTGGCTGTAGGTCTTGTCCAGTAACATTTCCAGAGGGATGGTCACATGTTCTGGGTCACTCAGGTAACGCAGAGCATCTGCTAGCGTCAGGCGCACAGCCTCCACCAATACATGGATGTAGTCAGGGCTGTTGTGGCCTAAAGCTACACACACACACACACACACACACACACACACACACACACGACCACAGCAAAAGAACACTTACATTTTTAGAGTGAAAATAAAATTTCATGAATTGAATTATTTTGTGTTACTCTTTTTTGTGTCCACTTGAAACTGTAAAGTCAAGATGATAGCTACTTAAATGAATAAATCGATATGTCAGTTGGTAAAGCATTAAGGAGATGATGGTACGTCTATTTCATGTCAATAAGTGGACATCGAGGAGATTATGTTTTCACCAGTGTTGGTTTGTT
Source organism: Acanthopagrus latus (assembly GCF_904848185.1). NCBI lineage: Eukaryota > Metazoa > Chordata > Actinopteri > Spariformes > Sparidae > Acanthopagrus > Acanthopagrus latus. The sequence goes on from NC_051049.1 coordinate 25,175,950, forward strand.
TGTTGGTTGGTTCCTTTGTCAACTAGATTATGTAAGAACTACAAAATGGATTACCACAATCTTAGAGGAAGGATGGGTCTCAGCCCAGAACAGATCCTATTACCTTTTGGTGCGGATCAGGACAAAGGATTATTTCTAATTTCTCAGGGAATAAGGCATTGATCCTTAAAAATCAGGCCTATTTAATGGCTGAGTGAGTAGAATTTGATGCAGATAAGGCTTTCTGAAGTTTAGAGTGATACAGGGTTAGTTAGCTGTGTATGACTGTTGTCACTAAAGATATTGTACACTTTTCTCTAATTGCTGTATTTGTTGTCACTGCCAAGAGAACCAGTTTGAATCAATTTGCTCAAAAAGACATTGGTGTGTCACAAAGATACAAAAAAAGTCTATTGTCTCTAGATTGGTTGTTGTCCTGACCGGTTTGAGGGGGAATTTTGAGTCCAAGATGATTCAGATGGAGCGTAAGACGTCTGAGTCCTGTCTGATTCATGTACTGCGTCTCCAGAAAGTGAGTCAGCTGTCACTGACACTGTGTCAGTGTCCTGATTCAAAATGCCATCGCTGCCCTTGTATAATAGTTATTGCAGTCACACACTGCAATAACTATTGTATGCTGGACTGATCGTAGTGGATTTAGATCAACTGTTACAGGCTCTGGAGACTGGCTCCTAATTATTGAGTGAAAGAATCTTGGGGCATTCCTCTCCTAGCCAATCAGCCAAACAACACCTCTTTTGTGATGGCTTAAAAGAGATGGGCAATGGCCCTTATCATTCCATCCTTGACACAGTGCAGACCTCATCCTAACAGAACGCCAGCAACAAACTCTGCTATGTTTAGGCCCCGTTGAGATTTCTTTGCTGTCCTTGTTTTTTCTAGTTGAGGGAAACTGTGTGCATTGTGCAACCTGAGTGACAAACAAAAGTCACCATTCAACTCAGTTACCTAAATCAGGGCTCTGCTTATTTGTGCACAAGTGTTGCTTGCCTTTCAATAGTTTTATGTCTTGACAGAACCCTTGATATACAAGCCCTTACACACCTTCAGTTTTTTCCTATTCAATTTACATTTGAGATTCTTTAGTATGACATCTCATAGCAATGCATGTCAGTGAATACCTTTGAGGGGGAAGTTCTCCAGGATGTTGAGTAGCAGCAGGGCAGCCAGTCCCTGACTGTTAGGAGGAGGCTCCCACAGACACACACCCTGAACACACAGTGGAGTCATTACCTCTGGCGACCACGTTATCAAAAACACAGATCCAATATGCGTCCACGGCCACTGACCCCACCTTATAGTCTGTGCTTATGGGGGTGATGACCTCACTGTCATGGCTGCTGAGGTCATCCAGGGTCATGACTCCTCCATTTTGGCCGATGATATCAACAATGGCTTGAGCCACTCTGCCCTGGTAGAAAGCTGGTTTGCCAAGTTCACCAAGCTCCTGTCAATACATCAATGAATCAATCAGTTAACTGTTATCTTACATTATTCAATTCATGGGAGAAAACCCCAGAACATTACATTTAATGTTTGCTTGACTGAAAACCACACATGAGTTTAGCCTGAAATATAAGCAGGTGACGTGTTTGCTTTTGTGTGTATCTCCCAGTTCAGTCAGTGTTATCAAAGGAACAGGATGGTGGGTGTGTGAATGTGTGAATTTTCACCACAAGGAAGTTACACACTGTTGTCACTGAGGAATGACCGCTGTGATGCCATGGAAACCAGCCATCAATGAGGCTGAGGTCACCCCTATTGTTTCTACTGCTTCAGGAGTGTGCGTGAGGAGTTACCATAGGCATACTTGGCAGCGGTCCTGCATTGCTGCATTACTAAAGACTGTGTGTTTGATGTAGTAATACAGAACAAAATCAATCAGTGCATACTTTAATGGTGACACACAAGCACAAACACGCATACACACACCCACAGTGGGGTCAGCCAATGTCCTAGTGAAGTCACACTGACAGGAAACTACAGAATGAGTGTGGTTTTGTGAATATCACATTGTCCACACACACAGACAAACAATCATGGGCTCACATTCTCACATTCAAGTAAAAATGTTCCAACAGATTTAAAATGGTTACGTCAATACATCAACATTAAGTTTCAAAGAATATTCTGAAGCACATAAATGGAAATGTTCCAAGTGTCATACATCCATTTTTTTCTACGATTCCTGTCAAAGTCAGAACTACATTTCAGTATTATTATTATTATTATACTATAAGAGGCTCAATTTATTTAGAGAGATTACATTTTAAATGAATTCCACTGTAGCTGACACAAGCAGAAGTTTAACACAGGATCTCTGCTGAGCTGTCATATTTGCCCCATAAATGTTCTCAAATAAATTGCTGATTTGTTCCATTACTTCTATACTGCCTGAAGAAGAGTAATACTTTTGTAATACTCTCAGTGTACTTAGGCACAGCGGTACTTTTGCCTAACATCAAAATGCAAACCCACTCAATGACATGGTGATACTAAATAGATGTTCACCATCTAAGTTCAACATGTTAGCTGCCATTTGCCAATTTAAACTTTAATCAATAATTGACCCACTGGTGGTGCTATATGAAAAGTCAGATTCATCTTTTGGGAGTCTTGGTTTTCTATGCAACATTTCATGGCAATGCATCCAATAATTGTTGAATATTTGCACGCACAAACACACACATAGACACACACACTTTTCACCTCTGCATAGAACAATTTATGAGAAAAGGTTGACAGTTCTGCCGCAAAAGATCTTTCTCATAACATAACAGTAACAACATGATGGTCCGCAGCTGTGTGCCTATAATCACATGGAACAGATCACCAAATCAAGGTCACCATGAGCTTGCAGAGTCATACAAAATCTATAACCCCTGTGTGGTTTTGGTAACAAGTTTTTTTTTTTATGGTGGGAAAAATGTATCTAACCATCCACAGACACTTTATTACCTACTACTGATGCATAACCACTTCTGCCTTTTATTAAGTCACAGTTACAAACAAACATTACAAATGGTAGTTGACTAGAATTAGTGGTGCAGGAGCTCAGTCAGTTATTTTTTTGCTACTTCTTAGACCATTAAACAGTTCGTGAGTTCAATAAACTGTAACCAAGATCTGTTTGAAACTATTTTAAAGTGTGTTAAATTATGACGATTGTGGTTGATGGCCAAGTATACAAGCTGACTGACCTCAGTTTGACTCATGCACACAGTACTGTTGACAATGTGATTCAGTTGATTTATTCATATCATTTCAACATGTAATAAGGATGTAGACTGTTTTTACCATTTTTTAAGTTTTTCATGTCAATGTTCTAATTCTTATAACGAGTGTCTATAGTTTTAACATGCAATCCTCACTTCCTACTTCTTCCTTTCTCCCTCTCTGAGAGGAAGTGGAACCTGGGCAGTGCTGTCTCTGGGGCCCTACATTGCTCTGTTTGCGTCTTCTCAAAATAACAGTTCAGAAAAGACTCACCAGTGTCCCTCGCATGAACTACAAACATATGTTTTTTGTGTGTGTGTTTTTGTTTAAAACGTTCACCTTCAGGGTCTGGGCCAGGGCAGGGTTTCTGAATACTTGTCCACATTTGGGTGCATGACCATCAGTCAGCAAGTCTCCACCCAGTTCCCTCCCAGCATCTCTCAGGGCAGCCACCCAGTTTGCCCAGTGGTGAGCCGCTACCTCTGCAACAGGAAACCCCACCTCTGCGAGCTCCACTGCCCCACTCAGCACCTCCTGCAAGGACAGCTAAGGAAAACAGGGAGAGGAAACACATGCTAATTACCTCACAGGAAACCTCTCTGAGCAGGAAGTGTGAGTAACTGTTTGGAGATGAAACAGATTGTGATTTCCTCTGAGGGTTTTCCAGACTTAAAAAAATGAATAATTGATATCAATCCACACAAGTGGGGAGACATTTTTGAATGTGACATAATTATCTTAATATTCACAACTCATTTCAAATTAGGTTAGGTTAAGATTCTTTTTGTTATTTTTTTTTTTTATATGTGAGTAGGCACAGCTATTGAGATAGTAATGTAGTACAGTGAGAGCATCTGAAATTGAGCAAAGTGTCTCCGAGTCAAAACATTCTGAGTGAGTATGCCATATTCATATAACATCTGATGCCAGTTTTTTATTGTCACTGATTTAGAAAACTACAAATGTCCAACATTAATGCCTCTGAAATACTTAAAACAATAGATGTATAATTTCACACTGATTGACATTTCATTTCACAGGTTAAACTTTTTTTTTTGTCAGAGCTGGCAATGTTATTATCTTTAATTTGTAAAGTTATGTGGCCGTGTAAGAAAAGCAATTTGTGCTTGAGGTTTTTGTGCATATATAATGTAATTATGCTTACATTTTAAGGGCATGTTACACCCTTTATTATCATATATTTTAAAACATGTACTGGTTCCAAATGTAGCCTGTGAGATCATTTAAATTTCACGTTAAATTCTGTCTGCAAATAGGTGTATAGCCAATTTTGATAAACGTTTCCAAAAGACATTAACTATATTTTTGTCTGTAATATGTAACATTACTGCTTTCATCGACATTAGAAAGCTTCTGTTCCCCATGAACATCTCCAATACACAAGCTGTTGCGATTTTGAGTCAATACAGCAGAAATGTACTGCCAAGAAAAAAATTAAGAAATTTAGTCCTTTAGTTTGCTGAGTGTTTAAGGCCCCCCCAAGGAAAGAACGACTAGGTCAATGGCCCCGTAGCAATGAAATATAATTTTCATGGACCTGCAGGAACACTACCATAGATGGCTAAGTCTATGCAGTTTGAACCAACATTTAGTGAATGTACACAGAACCCAATGATAGTTTGTCAACTCGCTGTTTATATCTCCTCATCAACACCACAGTTTAGAACACACGTAAGAGTCTAGAGGTCTACTTCCATGTATGTTTGTGATAGTGATGTGTGTTCATATGGTTTACTTTGCCGTGTGTGTGCACATGGGTTGTTTATGTCATGTAAATAATTACATTAGCTGGCCCTCATGGGCTACCTAAGTGTTATATAAAACACATACCAGCACACACAGTTCTACACAGATGGATAAACAAAGACACACACAGAGTCAAACCTTGTGATTACCAAACAGCTGTACAGTATCACACCAGCATGCAGGGGCCCCGGGCACTGTGATATTCAATGCATCAAAAGGTGAAGGAGGGGCCTCTGCAGTGTAACCACGTCCTTCCAGGAAGTCCAGGGTCTGAGCTTTGGGTGAACGACCACTGAAGAAACAGAGAGTGGCTGAGCTAATCATTCTGTATTATGAAGACAATAAAAACCCCATCAAGAAAGAAGAGTCTCCACCTGCCGTTAATTCCTGTCACCTCTCCGGTGCTGCTGTTGTAGAACAAGCAGAAGGCGTCTCCACCAGGACCGGTGCTGACGGGCTCTGTTACAGCCAGCGCTGCCGCAACAGCAACCGCAGCATCTGCTGCATTGCCACCCCGCTTCAGGATGTCTAGACAGAAATATGTCTGATCAACAAACAAAATATATATTCTCACTATCCCCAATAGTGGTATTAATCTGTAATAACACTGGCTTTATTTTCAGTTTTCCAGGTATCCAACTCCAAGTTTTTTTTTCCTCCACTCCACTCCAAAACACACATATATAGCTTGTGAGGTCCACAAACATCCATTAAGAGCATGGAGCATTCATCAAACCACTCTTCACTTTCAACTGCATTCCCTTACAATTTTCATACCAGGTTATCATTTAAAAGCACTAACTGCCATAGATGAAGAGAATAAATATTCCAAAACTGATACAACTAGTATACATATAACATGTTAGCCAGTAATAACACATCTGAGGTATGCTCTAGAGTGAATGATCAAATGACTGATCGATGGTCAGAAAAATAATCAGCAACTTTTTTGAATGATAACTGAATAAATGCATGCTCTGTCTTTTCTCAAGAAAAACTGCTAATGAGTTCCTGGTTCAAGGTTCTCAAATGTGAAAATATATTGCTTTTATTTCTCTTTCTAACAGTAAACTGAATACATTTGTGTTAAAACTGTTGATTAGGATTATGTCAGTTTGGGCACAGGGAGATTGTTGATGAAGGTTCTCAATCGTCCAGGTCATGGTAACTCTGAGTGCTGTATCATAGACAGCTGGACGAGTTTCTTGAAGGTGTGAATATTCTGTGTTTCTGGCCCTCCTCTTCTCCTTCGTGGCGCCTGCTGACTTGTTTGCACAGATGCGTAGATTAATGAGCTACATAGAGTTGTAGTAGCGGGTTTTCCTCTGGTTTTAATTAACTGAGATGTAAAAGAAATGGAGATGATTCGTAAGCAGACAAACACAAAGTGTGTTTAAACTTTCTGGCCGCAGCTATGGCTGCCTGAACTTTTTACATCTCCATGGAAACAGTTTCCAACTCACCCAGTCCGACACTTGAAGCTAGCGCCTGGCTGGAAGCCACACAGCCGTGTAAACACACCACAGGTGACCGACGAGAAGAGAAAGTCAAGTGGGTATCCATCCCGCTTCAACTACCACCGACTGTTGGCAACAACAGGGGGGGAAACGGGACAAAATGAAATGAGTTTAGACTTTCAACTCCAGGTCGGTTACTCCGGGATCGATTGAGTTTGGCTCAACTAGGACGGCATCAAAGAGAAGTGGATGACAGATCACATCGATTTTTGGTCTTGAAGATCAGCAGCAGACATAAATACATCTCTACACTCAAGTTCCAAGTTTTTGTTTTGTTTTGTTTATGTTTAATATTTTAGGTTAGCCTTCCTGTTGTTTTTTTCAGGATGCAAATTGGTGGAAATTGTTCTTTTGAGGCGCCCACAGGAGCATTTTGCAATTTGTTATTTGAGGCTGACAACTACTGTTAAGGATGTGGATAGAAAACCAAGATCACAGTGATACACAGAGAATGAAAGAGAATCTAATCAGGTGAAATGGAAACAGCCACAAGCTTTGTTGCATTTGGCTGAAATGCTCATCTCCCCCAAAAGTCCAAACTCTCTATTGTAAAACAATCTAACACATTTAAGATGCATAGCAGTTCGCAACACAACGCAATTCTCGCATTTTCAAACTTTCAAATTCACTTGAGGCTGAGTCATTACATCTTTACAAAGTAGGTGAAAATAGATTTCATTTCTTTGGGACAAGGGAGCAAAAAACACACAGAACACAGCAGTATGGCAAAAAATGTGATTCTTGTGGTATTGGACCTAATACTGTACTGCAGTATCATTTGTCTGTTTTTTGGAGACCAGGATCTCACCAAAGCCAAATTTGTTGCTTATTAATAATTCATTGAATGTATGTTTGTCTTTTTCACCACACAAAGAGCAAATGAATTATAAACCTTTCAAAATGGATGATTTATGACAGATTAATTGAGTAGCCCACGTAATGACAAGGCATGTTTGCATCCAGGTGATTCCTTATTTGTCTTCCTACTGGGCATTTTTGAAACTTTAAGTGGTTCAGCGCTATGTTTTTCATATCTGTCAGCCTATTGTACACAAAAAAAGACTAACTAGAGAACTCATCCAGAGTTTAACTAATGAAGAAGTCTTTCTTGTTACTCACTAACCAGTGGTAGGCGGTGAGGGCTCTGCTGTATCGACCAGCTGTCTGTCACTTCCTCTTCTGTCTCCATGTACACAAAACACACGGTAGAACATTAACCGCTGTCTTCTCGGGTGTGCCTGTGTGCACACATGGATGTGTACTGCTGTGTGTGTTTGCATGCGGTCCCAAGCGTGCACATGTGCGAGTGTGATCCTGCCATATTACAACTGGCTGCTGTAAAAGTGAAGCAGTGAGATCACTGAGGGAGACAGGTGGGGTGGGGTGGGGGTATAAAGGCTCAACTATAGCATCAACCATCCTAACACACAAGTTGGTTGAGGCAGACAGGATCGTTCAGTAAAGAGGACAGAACTTTTCAGAGTAACAGCCAAACTCGAGGGGTGTGAGGAGAAATTGTCAGGAGGTGCTGGGAAGCTGCAGCTGGACATAAATATAAAGACAACAGGTGGAGCGTTATCATTCCCTAATTTAAACCCCTGACCGAAGTGGAGTGGACAAAGACTGTACCAGAATCAAGTCTAAACTTCTGTTTCAGTTTGATATAATCAAATTGAAAGATCAGCTAAAGCAAAGTGAAGTTTTGAAGCTCAAAAGATACTTTGTAAACTCAGGGAGCTGTTACTGGTAGTGGAGGTTGAGACATTAGCATCAGAATGTGTTCAGGCGGCTTTGCCAAGTGCTTGGGGATCAGTCTGATGCCTCTGGCTATTGTATGTGTGCTGTGTAACATCCTGCTCTTCTTCCCCGGAGGAACGTCCGTGGACAGCAAACACATCACAGTTGAGGTCTGGTACTTTGGAGGCATTCTGGGATCCGGAGTGCTGGTGAGTACGTTTAAATTTCAACAATGACATTAAGAGCTGGTGCAATCCACTTTGCCACTACTGGATTAAATTTATCAGTGGGCAGAAGATGCACTCTGCCTGATACCAGCTGCTTTTATCATCACTGAAGACAAATTTTCTGGATTTGTGTAAAACATTTTTATGTTATCTTTTCACATTTTAAATTTTTTAGATAGCGTTTAATCATGATGGCATCCGTGTCCCTGTGTAGACTCATGACCGCGGTAAATTGTAAATAACGCACTGACAATTAATTAGGGCTGCAACTAATCATTATTTTCATAGGGCTATTTATATCAATCTGCCAGTAACTGCCTTGATTACAGTTATCGATTAATTTTGTGTTTCATAAAGTGACAAAAAATAGTGACGATGTCCTCAGATGGCTTGTCTTGTCTTATCGTAAATATGGTGTATGTATGTATGTATGTATGTCTAGAACCTTAAAATGTTTGATTTAATATAAAGAACAGCAAGGATATAAATACAAATCCTCACATTTTAAAACCTGGAATTGTAGAATTTTCATCATTTTTTGCCTAAAAAAAGGGATTAGTTAACTGATCATTCAATCATGTGACAGTTCTTTGAGCTCTAAAACTTATATACAGTTGCGCATCACCTGAAAGAGTCAATGATCTTATCAGGTCAAACTAATTCACGCGAGAATTATTGGAAAAACACATCATAGAAATGCTACTTACAAATCAGAACAATTCATGAGAATTTAACATCTTTGAAATTATGAGGATGACATATTTTTCTAATATTGTGTCTGTCGTGGTGTTAATTGATTCAGCATCGACAAATGGCACATTAAGGTGATCCTTGTGTTATACTATATCTTACTGAGAGTGTTGGGACGTTTGACAGTTCAATTTCCTCCTGCAAACAGCAGAGGAACAAATGATCATCAGCTGCTGTTTTATAACTGTGTGTGTGTGTGTGTGTGTGTGTGTTTGTGTGTGTGTGTGTGTGTGTGTGCGAACTGGGGGTGTGTTCGGTCGGCAGATGATCTTCCCAGCTCTGGTCTTCCTGGGTCTGAAGAACAATGACTGCTGCGGTTGCTGTGGCAACGAAAGCTGTGGGCGGAGATTCGCGGTGAGAAGATGTTTCGCCATTTAACTTCTCACCATCATTAAGTAATTATTTACAGCTGGAGTTTCAAATGTCACAGGAGAGAAGGGTTAGAATGGATCCCAAAATAATTCTGCAGCAACACACTGTTCATAAGTCTCAGATTTTTTTCAGGGTAGGCTCTATAAAACACTGATAATAAGGAAGTTAGTTCGTTTTGAAAAAGTCTGCCAAGTGGGATTGTTAACATGCAGAATACCAGGATGTCGAGCCATTATTAATTGTATTATGTATATGTATTTTCCCCATTCTGACATGTGAAAACATCTTCAGGAAGCCTATTAACAGAAAGACTAACTAACATTTTTTTTTAGGGGTTTTTTTGCATCAACAACTTTGATAGGAGTGAACACGGGAAGTGAAATTCAGACTTAAATGTGGGTGGAGATAGGATTATGAAATACTAATCAAATCATTGATGAAGCAATAGAGACAAAAAACGCAATTGAACATCGGAGCTGTGTCACCCCCATTAGTAGCAGCAGTGAAAATGTGTCTTAGTCGTTTCTCTTCTCTACCAGCGGATCTACTGCTACTGTATGTCACCAGTTTACTGTGGAGTGTGAGCATTTAACACAAACACAGTGACACTGTGACAGTGACACACACACACCCTCCATGATTTACACAGCAATAAATGACAAAAACAACGCACACTCTCACACGTACACACAAACTGATGAGGCGTCAATAACTGTGCGAAGACATTCCCCAGCTGGGAGTTTCACATGACTTTATCACACAGAGTGCGTATTGTTCTGGTCCAGACACACATACTGATCGATACTTCAGGAATGTGTAGGTGTGTGACACACACACACACACACACACACACACACACACACACACACACACACACAGTGTTGGCTGTGCTCTGCTTGTGACCCTCAGAGAGAATAACTTCATTGTTGTCACAGAAGTTCAAAGTGAGATTGTTAAAAGTATTGATTCCCAATATAAGTAACTGCTCTCTCTCTCTGTCTCTCTGCAGATGCTGAGTTCCATACTCTTTGCAGGTGTGGGTGTTTTGGGGGCTGGTTACTCAGTTATTGTTTCTTCTGTGGCCATAAACCACGGACCTATGTGTTTTTTTGAGAAGAACGAGACGGAGAAGGTGTGGGGCACTCCCTTCTCAAATGGGTGAGACACACAGCAAGTGTTAGAACGCTTACTACATATTCCAGATAACCTGCACGATCAGCAATGCAAAGATGGTACATGCAGTGGAAAATGTATAGCACTTGAGTCTTGTGCTCATCCCTTAACCCACTGGTAAGTCGGAGGGAGTTTGTCCACAAAACAATTCTGGCGCATTCTCCTAAACAACTGAAGTAGATGGTGACTTAAAAAAAAAAAAAACATTTAAAGAAGATTTTAGCTCACCAGCTACAGTAAAGATTTCACTTTTAAAGATGGTGTCAGTAGTGTCTTTTCATATCAATATGGAATCTCTGGGCTTCTGGAGTCTTGGAATACACTGAGGGATCTGTAGAGAACCATTTTGTAGTTTTGTTTTAAAACAAGTCCCCATCTACTTCAGTTGTTTAGGAGTATGCTGTTACACTGTTTTGCTGTGAGGCACCAGAAATGTTTTGTTGATTTTGAAACTTCATCAGACTTTCCATCGACATGAGCATGATAATGACTAAATTTTTATTTCTGGGTGAACTGTTCCTTTAAAGGTTCAGTTGACCTTTTGAGGAAATCCACTTGTTTGATTTCTTGCTGACAGTTGGATATGAAGACTGACACCACGATCAGGTGTGTGCAGACACTATGGATCCATAGCTGGAAGTCATTTAGCTTAGCTTAGCTTTAATTAAGTTACCTTAGCTTAGCATAGCATTAAAGGCGGGTACAGCCGTTTTGGCACTGTCTAAAGTCAAGCAGACCAATATTTTATGATATTGCAGAAACTCACTGTTCCCTGACATCTCCCTATTTTTGTGAGCCAGACCTTTTTAAAATGAGCATTTTAGCACCCTCAATAAAAAAAATTTATTAGCTAGCAAGCCCAATTTATTGATGCTAGCTTTTACTACAGAATTCTTTTAACATAAAATAGCTAGTATGTTAACACTATGTTATTGAAAGCTCTTCACCAGTTTAACGTGTCTACAGATGAAACATACCTCTTTTTTTTTTCACCCTCTCTTTCCAGGGACTACCTGTCCAACAAGACTTTCTGGACGCTATGTGAAGAGCCAAAGGATGTGGTGTCCTGGCATCTCTCCCTGTTCGCTGTGCTGCTGGTCATGGGTTTAATCCAGATGGCACTGTGTGCTGTGCAGGTGGTGAACGGCCTGCTGGGAGCTCTGTGTGGGGACTGCTGTGGAGGGGTCAGTATCTAGTCTGAGATGAGTTCACTTTCCTTCATCATTTGATACATTTGGAGGGAAATTTAAATCTACATCAACGTTTCTGCTACTATATTGTAAATCCGGGCAATATATCAATAAATCAATATCATAGTGTATTATGTTATATTTTATATCATGATGTGTTATCAGTGTTGTTTTTTCCTAGTCTTAAAGGCTGCATCCCAGTAAATTGATTGAGTAAAGATATGACTTTGAGATAAAAGACATTTTGTTGTTTTATGAGTCAATTTCATCTAGCTTCTTTGCCGAGATAGAGACTAATCTCGGTTGTACTTATACCTGCTTAAATAAAGGAAAATAAGAAGGAGACTATGATTAAATTAGAGTGAAATATAATGAAAAAATAATTCCAAAGATTAAACACAATATGTGGGCTTGTTGATGTGCAATGATTTGACAGGAAGTTTAAAAAAAAGCATGCTTACCAGATCAAACACAATTATTTAAGATTTTATGCTTGGTTACAAAAATGTGTCAGACGATAACTAATTAACTGGGATTCATAACATGGATTCCAGATAATGTCTGACCATTTTTTTTCATAAATAAACGACATGAAATTGTTCATAAACTTTGTCTTACAGGGCGATGGAAACTGAGTCTGAGCTCTTCCCGCAAGTGTCTGACGGCTGCTTCCTGTGTTTATTCTGTAGGACGACAGTTGTCCCTTTGCTTTCTGACGCTCCCCTCTGTTTCTGCATCAGAGCTCATTGATTGCATTGTGTGTGCTATCTAAAAGCACTGGTGAAATGACAGAGCTCCAATTTTTTCAACCGATGACTTCACCTTCAAAAACTTGCCGCTGAAGTTAATTATTTTTCTCTCATCGTATGTATCTGAATCACTTCTTGCCAATTCAGTCAAAACGTTAAGTAAATACCTTATTTTTATATATGTATGAAAATGATATGGGAGCATGAGGCAGGACAGGACCATATAATTGCTCTAAATACTGTTTTTTTCTTATCCAGTTAAAGTTAAACAAAGGTAGCAGCAACATGTTCAAGATAATAAGTTTCTCTATTCAGATAAGATGTTTCTGTTGCATGACTGCCTCCTGCTGGGCATTTTGCTGTTTTACGTTTGATGAGATGGGGGTTAAAAAAATTGAACATGTGTCTACACTGTCAATAAAATCTCATATCTTGTTATCATAACGAATGGGTTGTGACGTTATTTTTTTTTTATTTGCTGCATGACTCACTGTAGGTGGTGCTACGACTGTCACTGTGGCCTTTTGTCACATTTCTTTCATACACAATTACATGTGGAGGTCTTCTTGTGAGGCACTAACCTGCCTGATGTGTTATTACAAGTTGTTTCCATTCCTGTAAGTCTGTGAGTGACTCATCTTAGTGTTTCAGGGTTATGTTTTGTTGATATAAGCAGCCGGCAGCAATTACAGCACCGTCAGGTCACGGACACATAAAATCACCAGGTTAAAATTGAACCCAGATCAATATCGTACAGACGCAAGACTGGCTACAGACTGGCTTAACCTAGAGTCATTTTTTTTTATGGTGTTAGGGTTTTGCTCAGTTCCTGGTAGAAAATGACCCACCATAAGGGTTGTTTTGATTCAGTAGCATATAATGTAAAAATATGTCAACACTACATACTATTCCATACTATTTTAACACTGTGTTAAACCCTGTTAAGCCCAAGCAGAGCCAACTTGGGAATTTTCTGAGCACCTGTGGTAACATATGAGTGAAATATATAGTTTGGTTCATTAGAAATTTTAAATGGCACTGATGGTGCCAAAGTGTTCTGAGTGCTCAGTACTAAAACCTCTCTACCTTTGTTCTGATTCACTTTATTAGCCTCAAAGTTGGCATGAGTTATGTTCAGATGTTTTGCTGTTGTCTGCTATTGATTTGGAGCTGCAGGGTCATCATTCCTCAGAGATATTCATTTAAAATTGTAATTAAAAAAAAAAAGAATCATTAGTTTATGTTATGTGCTTAATTTTCTCAGACCCAGTGACATAGATACTTATACTTACACATCTGAACAAATATTTAAGGTGTTCCCTTTATTATGATAACTTGATTAGTCAAATACACCTTGTAGTTGCAGATATACACCATGTTAATGATTGAGCAGAGACACAAACTAGAGGCCAGTTATTAATTGGATAAGAACTAGGACATTTCTCTGTGCTATCTAAGGAACACTTGAAATATGTAAGTCAATCACCTGATTTATAAAATAATATTTTCATTTTGCAGAGGCGTATGAAAACATGGGGTCTGAAAAGAAGCTTCTACAGCTGCCAGGCAAATCTAGTGGAGTGCTAAGTGATCTTATAACATTTGGACTACAATAAAGTCCAGATAATAATGTTAGTCTTCAGTAATTCCAGCCCCCCCCCCCCCCAAAAAAAGAAAGAAAAAGAACAAAACAAGTTAGTCTGAAACAAGTCGAATGAATAATATTCATTAATCAGGCTAGCTTGCTTCTATTGAGCCGTCCTGCTTTGTGGTGGAACGATAGTGTAAAGGACACGGAAGGATTTCACCGCGTACCAACTTGTTTCCCACCTCCTTGTGCTGGGTGACCCGGGGATAAACATTACTTATAGAGTATGAGGATTACAACCTGAAACAGAGGTAATTATACTGTTTGTGTTTCGGAAGTATGAATCTATATTGTAGTTATGTGCTAACACAGGCTTAAGCTAGCTGTGTGACGGTAGCTGTTAGCTCAGCAGCTAACGTGTTCGCTGTGTAGTGTCAGGTGAAGTCAGACAGTCTGCAGTTCGAAGTAGCCGTAATCTTCACCTGAACGTCTCACAGCATGCAGTCGTCACATGTGTCAGCCTGAGCTGGTCAGTTGTTGTTAGCTGCCGCAGAGACGTTCAGGTGTTGGTATAACTGACAGGTGAGGACGAACCCAGTATCGAGACTGGTTTCTATTGATTTCTGTAGCTAGTCCAGGGTCTGACCTCAGTCAGAGTCTTCGTGGAGACGAAAAAACTTGAACAGGTTTTCACTGTTGAGTTTAATAAAAATGAACCATCTTTTTTTTTTCTTTTTTTTTTTACAATGTGCCTGTTAAAGTTGTGTGATAAGCACGAAACTGATGACGAGGTATTGATTTGTTTGGGTCGAGGGCTAGGTAAGTACAGCCAAATAATACATTTTCATGGGAGAGGGAAAATCCAGCATATGTGTGAATTGTGAATGGAAATAAAAAGGCAGAAATCTTTCCCAGAAATACACGAGTGGGGACAAGATCAAATTACATGTATTTTTAAATTTATATATATATATATATATATATATATATATATATATATATATATATATATATATATATATATATATATATATATATACATATACAACTCAGATAACTCACTCCATCGTGGCTTTCTAGGGATGTCGCAAAAGGCAGAAAGTTAGTGGTAACTTTTATGTTCAGCATGAATGCTACAGAACATAAGATGTGACTATATACTAAATAAACATAAAATTTTACATTGCACATGATGCGATGCTAAAATCAGTATTTTCACAATATACAGCTGTTTCTGAAACATAAATATTGTCTGATCTGCTTTTTCTTGCATGAGAGTCAACTGAATATGTTTGGATTTTGACCTGCTGGCTGAATAAAACAACCAGTCTGACTGTTTGATATTTTATTCTTTTTGATTCTTTCTCCATCAGATGCTCTCTGTCATATTTAAGAGAAGCACCTTTGCAGCCCGGAAGGTAACGGCCATTGTGATTTACATGCTATAAAAGCTCTTTGGCTCATATTTAATTTATACTGAATCTTTTCAAATGTCTTTTTGTTTTTGATATGAACGTCCTTTCAGGTGTGGCTCTGGGCTGGTCCTCCACACAGATGCTGGACATCAGATCTGATCGGAGCCTCTTATGGTGGCTCCGTCTCACTGCAGACCTGCTGTGCATCAACAGCAAGGCTGCCGTTTTCACAAGGGGACAATGGACGAGTAAAACCTTCACCAGGACTCCATTTCAGGAGGACTGAGACGCATGCATCTCCATTCTTTGTGAGGAACCAACACTTCCACTCTTCTGCTGTGAGGCTGAAGAAGCGACTGCAGTCCGAACCTCCTCCCAGAGAGCTGGATCTGCTGCGCTATGACATGAGGGACTTGTGGAAAGGTCCCAAACCTGCCCTGTACCTGGGGTTTGCAGGGCTGATCCCTTTCGTCACCCCAACTCTGTTCATGGCCGTGTCTGAGATCTACTGTCCAGAGCTGGCCTATGCTCAGTTAGCCTACAGCGCCTCCATTCTCTCCTTCCTGGGTGGAGCTCGCTGGGGATTTGCACTTCCTGAGAGCAGCCCGGCCAGACCTGACTGGATAAATCTGACCAACAGCGTGGTCCCTTCCCTGTTAGCCTGGGTGACTATGCTGATGAGCGACAGCATTGTTCCTGCAGCCACCATGATAATCATGGGACTTGGGATATCACTGCATTACGATCTGTCTCTGCTGCCCACTTACCCCAGCTGGTTCAAAGCTCTGCGTGCCATCCTGACCACTGTGGCACTTTTTTCTCTTCTTGGTACTCTGATAATCAATGAAATGTACCCAGAAAAGAAAATATTCATGGATTAAATATTTTAAAAAGTATTTCAAACTATAAAGCCAACATGTTTTTTTTATTTAAATGAGTGGAAGTTGTGCATTTCCAACAAAAACTGGCCTCTCTAATAGAGTTAACATTTAATGTGCTCTCAGCAGGACATACTGCCCGTTTCCTCTGTAATATTCCCCTCCCTCATCAGGCCCTTACTTTAAAGACCCTGTTTAGAGGTTTTATGTCACGAACCATCTTTCAAATTAGCCGATTAAATATGTTTATTTCAGTGATATGTTTTTGTTTTTTACACCACAAATAGGAATCAGCAAAATCAAAGCTATTCAGTCATCTCACATCAAAGGAACTGAGCAAAATTTATATTATGTCACATTTCATAGCCAGAGGTATTTACTTTGTCATTAAAAATGTAAAGAGAAGTATAGACATAGAAACTAGTTTGATGTCCAATCGTTATGCAGTTTCTTAAGCCAGAATGACAAGAATTTGGTTGTTCGCATGCTTCAATGTAAAAGTCTGATCTAAATTGTCCTGTATCTATGACTTGAGAACTAGTGGGGAAAAAAAGTTTTGTCAGGATAATTTCCTAAAGTTCTTCCATTTTTTTCCTTTTCCATTTGTGAAAACATGACATTTGTTTTCTGTTTTTTTTTTTTCCTCAGGAGAACGATTTTGTGGAACTTTTTTTTGTTTTTTAAAGAGTGAAAATAACAAATCCACTTGTTTCACATATCTCCACAATTTCAGATGAAAAAAAATAAATAAATAAGGAACTTGGAAAGCACCAAGCCTGTCTTTGTTCTGAAGTCATGAACATAGGAGAGAAAACAGTTTAGATCCGACTATAAAATGGATCACCATTGAAAAAAATAAAATAAATGTATTCACCTTCTCCTCAGGGCTTTCAGAGCTTTGTATTATGATAAACCAAGACATTTAATCAGGCCACCGTGGGCTCTAGGATATTGTGATGGACACTAGAAAGACATACATATAAGAAACTACATCTTCAGAAATCACCTTCAGAAATTGAAGTCAGTATC
This sequence comes from Acanthopagrus latus, assembly GCF_904848185.1. Lineage (NCBI taxonomy): Eukaryota > Metazoa > Chordata > Actinopteri > Spariformes > Sparidae > Acanthopagrus > Acanthopagrus latus. Next base: position 25,193,558 of record NC_051049.1, read on the forward strand.
AAAAAGTTTTTCAGTTATTCAGCAGGAGCTAACAGTGAAAGTGCAGTGCCTTCTTTAGTGCAGTGCTACAAATGAGCAAAGCCACTGTTACTGCGTCTGTTTACATGACCAGGATCAGATAGCTAACGCCACAAGTATTAGCATCACCGAAAAAGGTATTACGTAACATCTAACTGGAGTAATCTGTACTTAAAGCCTCGGAAGTCAAACGCACAACACACAAGTCTCCTGTGACAGCTTGTACCGTCTCAGTGAAGATGTTTTGAGATCCCAACATGTAGAACCAACATCAAACGCATTCAGACTCAGATATGTGTCGACCATAATATCAAATACACAAAGTCTTTTTTTTTGTATTCAAATGTTTTTTATTCATGTAAACACCAGCAACTAATTAGCCAAATATTGAAAACAAAGGCAAAAAAAAAAAAAATAACTAGAAGGGAGAGACGTCCACAGACATCTGAGAAACAGCACATAAGGCACATTACTCCCTAGCTCGCCGAGCTGAGAAACTGAAAAGGTGCAATAATTCCATCCAATATAAAAGAGACCAACACTGGGGTGAAATCCATTCCCAAACACATACTAGAATGTCATTCACCAAAGAGTAAATACAGTATTGCACTTCAAAAGTTTCCTCAGATCTCTCAGTGGAACATCTCCCCACTGAAGGACAACATTTTGTGGAACTACATGAAGCTGGACGAGTGTCTGTGTAGGAACTGAAAATGGTCTTAGCAAAAAAGTGTTTATTTCTGCGAGTGTTCCACTTTTTGAGTTGGTGCAATAAGGTGCCTTTTGGTCAAATAGAGGTGACGTTTTTTACGGTGCAGTGACATAACGGGACCAATATTCTAAATAACTCACTCTAAAAATACATTTCTAACCAAAGAGACAATGAAACCAAACGAAAATGCAATGAAGTCAAAATTAACCTCCGACCAGTGCTTTTGGTTCTCAAATTCTACATAGCCACCTCTTTGGTTGATTAATCTGAATGTGAGTTGACACAAACTGGGCCCTGAGAGTGTTCTTCAATCTGTGGGCGCATCCCAAACGCAGGATGGACAAACGACAAACAGTTGGAAACATTGTAGAAGTCTTATTAATCTGTAATAGTCCTCTGTGAGCGCTGCATGATTTTGTAAACAATTTATTTTTAGTAACGGCTCAACAGTTTAGACAAAGTCCTGCAATTGCTTTAAAAACTTCCACTATGGCTCCATCTGCAATCCAAGTCCAGACTAAAGGTAAACAAGTTGTTTACGCCACAGTTTGAAATACAACAAAATGCTGCACATCCTCTTACACTCTCACTGGCACACACAGTCCCTCTGCCGCCTACTTTTGAATACCCAAGCCAGACCGCATGTACTCGTACACCACGTAGCTGATGCTGACGGCCGGTATGACTTTCATGAAATTGGGTACGATGCCGCGGTACAGTCCAAAGAAGCCTTCCTTTTCCAGAATCTTCTTCACCATCAGGTTCATGGGCAGCTGTTCTGAGCCTTCCACAGAGGCTGAGAAAAGAAATACAAGAACAAAATATGAAAAAGAGAAAAACTGAAAAAAAAAAAAAAAAAAAAAAATCCAAAACCCACCAGTCCCAAACACAACCAGATGATAAAAATTTGATCTAAGTCACGCTGGAGAAGATCGTTGGAGCTTCTGGTACGTTCCAACAGTGCTGAATTAAGAAGTTGACAGAATTTTGTTTTGAATGAATTTGTACCTTGTGCCTGCATCCGGGTGCGGATCAGAGCCAGGGGGTAGCTGGCCAGCTGACCGCAGGAGCTCGATACGGTGCCACAGCCGAGCAGCACCAGAATGCCGGGGTTGGCTGTGTCTTTGGCGTAGCGGGACAACCAGAGGTTCTTCAAGCTCTGGAGAGGACAGGCAAGTGTGTGTGAGAGAAAGAAGCACTGGGTATAATTTATAAAATCAATACCTGATATGTATAAAACCCAGCAAGTGGAAACCTTGGTCCATAATCACGCACCTCGTACACTGCCAGATCTATGCCGGCGTATGGAATGATGCCTATAATATTGGGGATGTAGCCCTTGTAAAACGCCTTCACTCCCTCCTTCTTCATGATTTTCTTGGCACAGTCGAACATTCCAGAGTACTGTCCGGTCTTCCTCAGGCACAGACGGGTTTTCAGCACCTGGAAGGACAAATCAGTGAGATGAATCAAGTGGCAGAAGATTAACAAAAAGGCCTTATCCTACAGTCTTTTTTGTCTTTATTGCACGTCGCCACTTCCAATCTTAAAATAAACATTCAATTTTGATTCTTGACAAAATAACTAATATAAAATATTGGTTATTGGTGGTGAGGTTTGAGTAGCGCAATCGTTTCAAATCATCAAGATGCATTTCTAAAACAATTTAAAACACAGCCCCCTTCTCTACTGTCTATACAGTACATGCACTCCAAATGTTCCAAATAGTCACCACATTGAATCCAAACCTTTTACAGCCACTGATAAAGCCTCCAAGAAAAGAGGTCGATGAAGCACCACACCTGCATTTTGTTAGTTTTGGTCCTGTAGTTCCTGAATTCTTCTAAAACATTGACAGTTGTAGGCTTCATATTTCTATCCTTTACTTTCACAAATGTAAAACAAAAGCAAAAATTTAAGTGGCCTCTTCTTTCTCTATTTTGCGCCTCCTCGTCTTGTCTCTCCTCCAACCTGTGACTGAGGAAATCGATTTCAGCATGCCACCTAGGAGGATGTATCAGTTTCTGAAATGCATCTCTAGGAGAGAGGAGACTCGCTGGAGGAACTTTGAGCGTGGCCGCTAACAAACAAACCACGAATACACAAGGATACACCTGTGCTCACCTCCATGGGATAGATGGCAGTTTGCGCTGTGGCTCCAGCCAGAGATCCGGCCATGAACCTCTCGTGGGTCTTGACCTTCCCGGGCTCACTGGCAAACATCTTCTTATACTAATGAAACACAGTGGCGACAAGGAAGAGTTGCAGCAAGATGCAATAACTGTTGAGGGTCATACAGCATTGCTGTAGTAAACAGCTTCACCTGAAATGACATCTTGGGGAGTCATTATAAATGTGACTAACATGAATAACATCTTTGATATCAAAGCACTAACTTAGCACAAACCCTGCAGCGTATGCTGCATTCAGCTTATTTGAAGTGAAATGGACTTACCCGCTCGTAGGCCATGAATTTAATGGCGGTCTCCGGGGCAATCTTCAAGACGTTGATGCCGTTTCCTCTCCACAGCGACGTCAGGCCTCCTTCTTTCAACATTTGCTTGAAGCCACCAACCAGACTGATTTTGTTGCTCTTGGAGGAATGCACCTGGGGACAAAAACACCTTGCATATGTGAGCCATTATTTTATAAAGTGAACATATCTGTGAAGTAAACAAGAATCACAAAAATAATATCAGAATCAGAATACTTCATTCTTTCATCATATGTAGGATCATCCTATTTCAAGGCGCCCTCTGTCACATATTACTAATGGGCTCAACCTTAATTACACAGCACCTTTCGTGTAAACTTGTAGATCAGAGTTTCTCTTGGGTTACGTTGGCCTTTCATGACAAGTGCAGCCAAAAGTTTAAGTTTTGACATACCTGCATGAACACCTTCATCCTGTCCAGCGGGGCGGTTCCTGTACGGGACACTGCGCCCGCCATGGCCCCCGCTGACAGCTGCTTCCACCACAGACCCGTCGTCTTCTCCTCCTCTGTGAACTCATCGGGGATGGCGAGGCTGTCACCGATGTCCAGGACCTGCACACACCGCAATGTAATTACAGCGACAGCCGAATAGATATTTTAAAGACTGTGTGAACTTCAGTGTCTAAACATCATCGAGGACCTAAAAGTAAAAAGTGTCTAGCTCTTAAGTTCAAACGGCCACAATCTGTTCCTCCAGGGCTGCAAAAATACATCTGTGTGAATTTCAAATGTAGCCCAATGCCAACTGACCAACTGATACCTGCTTCATTCACTCAATTTCAGAAGTGAATCTGCCTCCAAGCCATGAGATTCACTGACTCACCTTGAGTTCAACACCTGGCAGGACAGGAGAAATGCCATGTCCTTATCCAAATTGTTACACAACTACAGCTCCACGCTGAGAGATCAATTACATCATAGCACGCCACTTTATACAACCAGTCAGTGTAATTAAATCACAAATGTTGTTTTGTGATCTAGATAAAGACAATACAGTTAAATAAAAAAAACACGACATGCGTTGACATTAGATAGCGACAGCTTTAATGGTGCTGCGTGAACTAGTGTCTGTGCATGGTTACTGTCCAGCCAATAATGAGCCACTGAGATTTTTCTGGCTAATCATTTATCATTGATTGATTGATTGACTGAAGTTGATGTTTGGTCTAATGACATGTCTTGAGGAGGTATCTGTGACCTTTTTATGGGGGGGTTGATTCCCTACACCACCAGCAAGAAAGTGGTGTGTATGCTGCCTTCAACTCATCCTAAATTTGGAGGTATTACTTAATTAAATATGTGCAATAATGAACACCCAAATGTGTCTTTATGATGCTTTCTTTCCAAGTGACTGTAAGTGGATACGTTATGGAAGCAAAAATAAACCAAAATCTCAACAATCTGTAGAGTTCACTTTTAAACATAACCAAAAAAATGTATAAGAAACGTTAGAACTTGTATACATTGTGACCAAGATAGCTGGTCATTGTAACCTGTAAGTGCTCAAAGGTGGTCCAAGTGCATACGGAAGCATTGTTTTTAAATCAACACATCTTTGGCATTTCTGCACTGCAGTTTCTTGCAATTTACACACCATGTGTAGACACAAAATTCAGTGTCTGTAATAGGCTGAAACTGGCTGACAATAATGGCCACCCTGATGTTTTTCAACCTGGTTTGCACTACAATAATACATATATTAATCACCAGGTAACAACCTTGACCGAGAGGCCGATTACACGAAACCTACCATGTCCACCTCCACCTCATAGATCCCCCCATCATCCTCAAAGTCGATGAAAAACCACTTTCTCTGTTGCTGCTGCTGCTGCTGGGGCTGCAGCAGAGCCATGGCCATCTCAAGACTTTGACAAAGCTGCCGAGCCACAACAATGTAGTCCCCTCTAAACTCTAACTCTCAGGCTGATCAGGATCCTTTACGCTGCTAATAAAGTGTCCAGAAAGATGTCGAGGGTCCGCAGATCCAATCTGGCCCGAGGGGAGAAACGCTGTATCCAGAGTAGGCAGTGAACGTCCGTGTGAATGCTGGAGACGGTGGGACACTCTCACTGCCATAGATGTCACCACCAGTGTCTCATGTGAGCTACTTCGCTCCTGTGCTGTTCTGGACTCTCTTCCTTTCTCGTCGTCCCATCTCAATCCCGTTGACTGAGCTAATCCTGCCGTAGGTCAGAATGAAATTAGCTTATCTCTGCCTCAGTTTAGCAGCAGCAGCGGGTTTATTTAACCTCTGAGGATGTGTCAGTGAACAGAGGCCGCAAACGTCAGGGATTAGCCATTGACTGGGACTGACTGTGACATGCAACCATAGCACAAGCACACAGCCAATAATCTAAAACTGATGTTGCTGTTTAAAGATATGAATGTTATGATTAAAACTTATGTGAATATTTTTTAAAGATGTCTACTTCGATAATCTTTGAATGGTTTTCAGTCACTTTATAGGCAAAAATACCAAACATCTGCCCATTAAAGCTTCTTAAATGTGACAATTTGCTGCTATTTTTCTGTTTTTTGGACTTGATTTTAAGACGTCACAATTATTGGACATTTAATTATATAAACAATAACTCGATTAATTGTGAAAATGACCTTCAGATGAATCGATGACAACATAATTGTTTCATTCATAAAGAACCAGAGCAGAAGGCTCCTAATCACAGCCTCTCTTTCTAAGAAAACGTCACCGCAAGCTCTTCCTTCTCCCTTCAGGCTCCATGACCACCTCTCACTTCTTTCCACACGTCCTCTCTGGAAATGATTGAGTCTAATCTGCTGACGTCAGGGCACGACCTGCTGCCAGAGTCCTCGTCCAAATCCAGTTTTGGCCGTCAACTCTCTTTCAACTTTCCCTTATAGCGCAGCAGTCAGAGAACACTGAAGGCACGGGTCGGACTGTTAACTGTGTTGCCTCCACGTCGGATCCATTTTAATTAACATTAAGTTTCTATGTGGTGTATTATTTTCTCTGTTTCCTCTGCTGAGTTAGATTGCGTAAGAAAAGCTTTTTCATAAATGTGGGAATACAGATGCTTCAACAATGTCGTCAACTCAGGGTAAACTCATCGAGGCAAAAGAGGCTTTAAAAAAGTTAAAAATACTCAGCTTTAAAAGTTGGTCAACACCATGAAAACCAACTTGGGAGGTTGGAAGTTCCTGTACTTTATCCAAGTATTTGCATTTGTAATTAACGATTATTTTATATTTTGCGCCGGTGCATAACCGTCCAGCAGATGTAACAAGACTTAGACAAGAGAGGGAGAGTGGACTGGGGAGAAAAGGCGTGTTAGTGTCTCATATCTGCAGATTCTACTGATTCTACCTTCAAGCTTAACAGTCTCTGAATTTTATCAATATGACGTGAGTTTCAGTTAGCTTTGCACACAAGTGGCCACTAGAATTGTCCTTCAGAGGGAAGCTTTTTACTTTGATTGCCTTTCAGAGCCTGTACTTGATTACTTTTACTTGAATTGGAATCATTCCTTCTACTTCAGCCTCTTGAGTCCCGCCCTCCTCCTCTTACCGTGCTGTGCTTCCAGTAGCGGATAATCTCCTGCAGGTTGGTGGCCGGGTTAAACAGGAAGTGCTCCCTCCATTCGTTCCAGTCCACGGTCATAGTGCCATCGACATCGATACTGTACAAGGACAGACAGAAGATGTTGACATTTCAACTACTTTTACATCATTTTCACGTAAAAAACTAGAGACGTTTATTGGACGCACACAGGCAAAACATCACAAACTAGGGCCGAAAAACAAATCTAATTTATCCAATAACAGGAATTATGGATGTTTCACTGACCTACATTTCCTCACTTTGCCATTTTTTTCTCAATAATTTTGGAAATGTATGCCCTTTTTATGAGAAGATATGCAGACATCCCAAACCAGGGACTCTGTCAGCACCTTATACTCCTGGGCAACAGGGCAATTTTCTGGATCCTGAACAAAATAAGATGTGAAATCTAACCTGAAGTTGAACCAACACAGTCAGGAATCTTTCATTTGTCATAATAAGAGGGACAGACACAGAACACAGGAACACAAAGAATCCCAATCAGTCCTTCAAATATCATCGAACCCCCCACCAAATAAAATGGAGGCCTGGATTATGTAATACGAGAGAGAGATTTGCACTAATGGCAGCAGATAGTTGTGTGAGAGCATGCCATGAATTAGGTCACGAGCCTTGAAGACTGAACTCACGCATACCACTAAAACGATGACCTTATTTTTTGCAGAGTTTGACACAAATGCACTTGTAAAAAGGGGGCAAACCATGTGTCTCCTCGATCATCTGCCCTCATCTGCCCTCGTCGTCCATCTTCCCTTCATTTCCTTCCTTCTGTGGTTTTCATACATCTTTCTGTCTGATTCACCGTCATCTGATTCACATCCGGTGCCACTTCTCCATCCCAGCCTCACTGTCAAGCTAGCTCCTGAACACCTACCGCTTCAAACTTTGCTTATGCAAATATAGAACAAACTGCAGAGCTCACTGTGTAAACTTGATCCGACTGCCCAGGCAAAGAACAGTATGAGAATTATATGCAACAGAATCCACCTCACTCACACAACATGTTGTCTCAGTATTTGCTGAAGTGGAATGACGGTTCATTTAGTATTTCTTCTTATTATTTTATTATTTTTAGGTGGGTGAAGCGGCTGGAAGTAATTTAACACCTATACAAAAACTCTGCACTCTAAAAACTGTAATGTACAGTTACCAAAGCCAAGGACCCAGTTTTCTTGATTCTAAATTGAAGCCACCAGCTGACAGAAACAATCTTGTTTAATGGCCCATTTGTATCCAAACCTGAGAGAAAATTCTGCCATAAATAAAGTTTTTCCTACATGTTAATATTCTATCTCTCTCTCCGGGTCAGTCAGACATCGTGTCAGCTAATTATCATGAACCATCAGCCCACGTTGAGCGAACACACAGACTGAACATTGCTATCAGTCCCTCACACTCGTCCCCACCTTCAACCTTCAACACATTTTAGTTTGACTTCATGAGGGTTTCGTTTTGGACCTGTGTAAGAGGAACAGAGTATTTTCCCTGAGCTCTGGTGGAGCACAGCTGCAGAGCGATCTCACTGAATTCAGAGCAGTAACAAAATAAGAATAATAATATAATAACCTATTTAGGATCTTCTCGGCCTCCTCTTTGCTGATGTCCAGCCCCAGATCGGCAAGCGACTGCTTTACCTCCATGAAGTCTATCCGACCTGTTAAAAATGAAAACACAGAAGTCCTGATATTTCTGTCAGCTCTAATGGAGATACATTTCCTTCCACTCCCACGATGAATTATTACTACGCAGCAAAAATCATGTTAAATTCCCAGCATTTAGTTTGGCTTTTTGGTTTTTGAGCCAGAGTTAAATCCATAAACTTAACAGTTTGTGGGATATATGATTTCATCATACCGTCATTGTTTTTGTCCAAGCTCTTGAAGGTGAGCCGTAGCTTTTTCTCGTGCTCCTTCAGATACTTGGTGAACTCGCTGAAGTCGAGCCCGTCGTCCTTGTCTTGGTCTCCAGAGGAAATTATTTTCTAAAAGAAAACACAGAACACAGATAGAGATGGGTACAAGTACTGTGCATCAGACGGGTAACAACAAATACCTGCTCATCAAACATACTGACAGAGAAAACACCGTGCTGGCAGATAAAATGTATTCAGTTAGAAAGGTTACTGGTATTATCACATTCCAATAGCCTCAGTACGGCTCTGACCCTCACCTACACTGAACAGATGAGCTTTGCTGATTTCCCCCATCAGATTTGAAGCAGCCAATCAGGACTAATCTTTCATCTATTTTTAGGCCTTTCATGTATAATATAGTGATATACCCTTTCCCCGTTCCCCTTACAACACATAATATTTTGCTTTTCTTGTTGATATGGGATACTTATCACACTTTCATGCAGAACACTGATGATTTTCATATCTATTTACGATACTTTTTTCATGCGGGGAATGTGATTGGTTGTTAACGGCAGCTTCTCCTTGGGGAAAACTGCCTGACATTTAGGCGTCGTCCGGAGACGTCCCACATATAAATATATTTCTGTCGGTTAGACATTGTGTAGCAGTTTGCTTGGAACCTCTGGTCTACTCTTCCCTCTCCTACACACCTGGACTCATGAAATCGAAACTTTTTTTGTTTGTTTGTTTATACCCAAAAGTTCGTATATCCATAGTTAAGCAAAGAAACATCTTCTTTTCATGGATTTGTGGATTACAGATCAGAAAAAAACAACAAACTAACACAAACTACATAAAAATGCTAACAGATAGAAATATAAACATATAAAATGAGACAAAGGGGCAGATGTGGCAATTTTCTATGCTTTTAGCTCCTTGTTTTTACGACATGGCTGATTTCCACGGTGACTGTACCCAAATAAGCGTCATTTTCGGCTGAACTTTGGGGTGACGATGCCTTTTTCAAGAGCGATAAATAGAAGTGGACGAAGTAAACTGTGAAGAAGTCCAACATTAAAAAAAACATGCAGTACAAAAGACACATAACCACATACCATCACAACAGAGTATGATACAGTGGAAGTGATATATTATCATTTTAAGTCCCCTATGGGTCTCCGTGTGATATGCTAGAGGAGAAAGACGGATCCAAAGACAAAAACTACGTCCAGGCCACATGTTGTGTCTGACCTCACTGGGTGTCATTTCATTCTCCCTTCTTCTCTTCGTGCAGCAGCTGCTTGACTCCACCAGTTGGTGGCAGAGTCATGCGGACATGAAGCTTCTGTACTTCATCTGAACTCACTTCCTGTGTGCAGTCCTTCGATTGGTCTAATTATCCCTCGTTATCTTTTACAGACTCTGCTTTCTTTCAGTGTTACATTTTCTGCCTTGCGTTCCTCTGATCATCTGAACTTTTCATCAGGCCTGTCCTGCTGTCCATCAGGCGATGAATTATTACGCTTGATAAGAAAGATACTGACAAAATGACGCCGTGTGTTCACCGCTACTCGTCATATCCCTGTTCGCCTGACCTCTCCTAGACGTTTTGTCTGACTCATACTATATGGCACGTAATTATGTTATCAGCCGTCTTGATGAACGTGAGGAATGCGACATTATTTGATCAGCAGAGGTGGGACCGTCCTCTGAAAAGTCACAGCCCATAATAAAAGCACAACTGCACTTGTAGTTTGAACCTTGAGACACTTTCAGATACTCTGGTGCAATCTGTCTCCACACAGCCTGCTCTTTACCGGCCTCAGATTCATATTCATTTTGCAGAGAGCACTTATGTATAGATGAGCCAGGTTGTCAAGATAAATGCCCCGGGTCAATGTTATAAAACTCGTGAGGGAAATGAGACTCAGATTAGGGTACTGAGAGCCTCTGCTGAGGGATCAACATGCGTTTGAATTTGAATGTCGGCTTGCAAACAAGTTATAAGGGACGTCTTTTCTTCTTTTCTATTTGCCTTACTTCTTGAAATTAAAAGAAGGAATACTTTTGAACCGTCGAGACAAAAGTCGTGCCCAAAAATAATAAACTAGCTCCCTTCTCGGATCGTCATCTGCCTGAGGGGGATTGTTTTAAATTTAGGACTAGAGTTTGGCATCTGTTCTGTTCAGACAGGCTGGAGCAGTTTGGGGTTGAGTGTCTCTCTCACCCCACCACTCAGTAGAAGTCCTGCAGTCAAACTTCGGCTGCATCAGTGTAAAGTTAGGGTAATAAAAATTAGAGACATGATCAGGATGGCATGCTAAGAAAGCTGAACCTCTTCACTTTCATGACAACTGTGCAAACTCCTGCTGATGAAGATCATGTGATATAAACTAAAGCTCCGGGCCTTGATTCCAATGAAAATGTTTGAAAACACATTTTGTTGTTCTTGAAGAGGTGATAAATGAAAAGTGAATCCAGGACACAGGTCATATTCACAGTCAGGCTGAACTGACACTATGGAACTACTGAACAGAACACAGTCACATGCAACTAACAATTACTTTCATTATTGATTAATCCCCTGACCATTTTCACGATTAAGCGTGAAGTCTGTGAAATGTTAAAGGATTGTGAAGAATTCTCATAACGATTTCCAAGAGTCAAAAGTGAAATCTTTAAATTGCTTCTTTTGTCCAACCGACAGTCCAAAACCCAAAGACTCTTCATTTATTATCCTGAATTATAAGTCCTCATTTCTATGAAGCTGGCACTAGCAAATGTTTGACATTTTTGCTTGAAAATTTACTTTAACGATTAATAAATGATAAAAACAGCAACCAATTGTCTTTCAATCAACTAAACGTTAAACTGATCAATGGTTACACTCTAGTGCAGAAGCAATTAATTAACGAGTGAATCCACCAATTTCACACATAAAATTGGGCTTTGAGGTCTTGGGGAGTATTCTGGACAAATCTTCATTTCCTCTGTTAAATTGCTAGGTTGCATTGTGGGAAATGTAGGCACCAGGCACCTCCTATAATGCTGTTGGACTCATTATGGACAGTTTAAAAACAAAATTCAGAGCCTCTGAGTGGCATCACTGGAGCCAATTTATCAGATCATATGCAGCTTCCTCTGGAGCCACAAAAGGCTTCATACGAGTTTTTTTCACATGTATTTTCACATTAAGAAGACGTGTAAACACACATTAATGTCTAAAATTTGTGGAGTTACCCTTAAAGTAAAAATGATAAATACTTACTTGGTCGAACTATTAAAATGTTTAGATTTGCTGTATTTCTCTGGTTCACATTATCATAAACTGATTTTCTGAAGGATTTCTTACTGCTGGTTGGACAAAACAAGACATTTGAACATGTCATCTTTGGCGGTTCACCATTTCCTGACATTGTATCAGCCTCTAACTTTTCCCCTTGGAGGGCCAGACTTCAACAATGTTCTGATCCACGGGCCAAAAGCGAACGTCTGTTACATTGTCAGGATGCAAAATGGTATGGGGACCCCAAGCCCCCTGTAATGACTCACTTCCTGTGTGTTTTTCAATCAGAATGTCCTCGTGCCTAAACAAACCAAATGAACACACTCTCTTCGTTTTCATGACTGAATAAACTGAACAAACAAACTGACCTTAAAGGACAACACAATTTCATCATGTTAAACTTTGTTTATATGTGGCGGACCCTGCCGCCTTTCTAGCATCAAACAGTGTTTTGTGGACCTTATATTCCTCTGAGAGCAGCTCTCTCACTTCAAAAATAGATACTGTAAATATTAAAATTCTGGATTTGGATTCCTTCTCCAAAACTACACAGTGCACCTTTTTTTAAATAAACTATAGATAGGTAGAGAGTAATACATGAATCAGTTAATAAAAGTACAAATAAAGCAGCATGTATATCAAAACTGTACTTGGGGAAAACCCTTGAAGTAAATATACTGAGTTACTCTTGAGTCGTGTACTCATGGTTGCTACAGGAGGAGCTGCAGCCCGCCCTGTTCTCTCAGGAATGCCGTCCAGCACACAGTATACTCGGGCGGGACTACTTTCTCTACCCCACAGGAGCCTCTTTACGACCCCGTTTTGCTGCGCCCGTGACTCTACCTGAGCTGCTCCCTTCCCGGTCCTGATGCCCATGGCGGCCAGGCCGGCCTTCAGCTCGGACACGTCCACCCTCCCGTCCTTGTTGGCGTCCAGCCTGGCGAACAGCTCCTCGTACGTTTTCGACCCATCACCTCCCTCGCAGCGACAGTCCGCAAAGAACAGCTTCCTCACCGCCGCATACATGGCCGGACCGACGCTGAAAACACACTCCTGGCCTGCACGAGCTACACACACACACACACACACACACACACACGCACGCACAACTCAGACCGATTCCTGTGGCTGGTTGGCACTTCTGGTTTGCAGCGGTGAGGTTTCCTCCGCCGGCGCAGCTCCTCGAGAAGGAGAAAAGTACCGTCGCAGGAGGAAAAAGTCCAGACAGGTGTGCGCGCGGTGCGTAACACACCTGAGATACGGTGCAGATGTGTAGGTTGACACAGAGAGAGAGAGAGAGATGTTGGATGAGGTAGTTCTGGCGGTGCAGAGGGGAGCAGGAGGGGTGGAGAGAGAGACGCTCCAGTTCGCCTCAGAAGACCTCCTCTTTCACTGCGCACACACACACACACACATTACAGACACACCCTGTAGCAGGAAAAACACACTCGTTACTGCTCAGAGGACTTTTATTTCCACATATAAAGTTCCGGGGGGTTGTTTTAACCGTGATCTGCTTTGAATTTCCTCTAAGAAAACTGCGTCATCGTGGACATAGATGCGTTTTCGGAGCGCGTTGAAAGCGCATCTGTGTCCACGATGACGCATGCCAAAGCTCGTAGGACTACACGCTGTTTTTGCTTTTTCAAACCACACAGAGCAGCAGCAGCATCAGCAGCAGGGTATAGTATAGACCACGCTCCCTTTATAGTGCGGTGTGGTGTTGTGTAGTCTCATTCGGCCCAGTGAGTCATACCCGCAGGAATCTGTAGGCAGCTGCTCCAGGGAAGAAAAAAAAAACATTTCATCTAATTCCCATCTAAACTGTACTCTAATTGGATTAAATGTACTTCAGTAAATATGCTTAGTTACATTCCCACCACTGGGCTCTTGTAAAGCTTGTAAAGTGACGTGAAGAAATACACACGGATCATAGTTGAGTGAAAGTTACTATGGTATCATAAGAGTGAAATACTCTATTACATGAGTAAACTTCCCAAAGTATCTGGTAATTAATGTACTTAGATATCAAAAGTATATATTTTCTTAATAAATGTACTTTAGTGTCAAAAATACAAGTACATGTAAATTATACATATATGAACTGATTAGTGAAGTTGCAATTCAATACGTGTGATGGCAACAGTGCCGCATTGTACCACAAGGTGGCGGCAAATGTTACATAACAGCAGCTGGTTTCACTTTGTTGTTTAATCTGTGCAATCAGAGCTGCTGGTGTCCCCGTTGACCGCCAGGGGGCGACGGAGAGAGGAGGCGGGCTTCCCTGAACTGTGAAAGTTAACAACTGTCAGTACTGTACATCCGTTTAATCCAAAGTTATTCCAAAATAAAAGAGAAAATGTAATAAGTGACAAATTTGAGATTTTGAAAAAACTCTCTGGTCGATGCAAATGTCTATGTTTTTGGATGTTTAAGTGAGGTAAAGTTATGAGCTTTACCATGGGTTTAAGTTGAACATAACACATTTGAGCATTAGTTAACAGGCCGACACCAATTTACATATAATTTAGGATACATAAAAGTAAATGATGGAGGTGCTGAAAGGAAGATTAGAAGTGGATGATGCAGACTTTGCTGGACTACCTAATGTAAAATTGCATTGCATAATTACTTCTTAAAATAATAAATCTCAGGGCTTATTTTGTTGTTGTTGTTGTTGTTTTTGTCTGGTCCAGTGGAAGACATTTCCAGTTGTAAAAGGAAGAATACTACAGCGTAGAAATATTCTGTCATCTAAATAAAAATACAAAATATTAGCTTTAAAATACTTAGAATACCATAAGTGAAAGTATTCATTATGCAAAATGATCGATTTTAGAATAATACTGTATACTAGTATCTTACTATTACACTAAAGTATGCATCACTTTAATGATGCAGCTGGTTCAGGTGGGACTAATTATAATTGATTAATTAATTAATTCAGAAAAAGTAGCATTAATCTGTCGCTGGGGAAATCTGTACTTGAGTACTGTCTTACACCTGAACATGAAATCTCTTCCAAAATCCAAAAGCCTGTGCCTCTAATTTGAAAGGAACAGGAAGTCGCTCTCATCTTCACTTCCGCTGGCTGCACGGCCTGACTGTAGTCAGCAGGAGCTTCACCATCCTCCAGCAGCACAACACTGTGTCCGTACCACCACACAATGGACTGTAATGTCAGCGACGGGCGAGATTAGAGCATCTTCTCGACAGTAGTGAATCTGTTTATGGATTTAATGATGATGAAAAAGAAGAAATTCAAGTTCAAGGTGGATTTTGAGCTGGACGAGCTCTCCTCGGTCCCCTTTGTTAACGGTGTCCTCTTTTGTAAAGTCAGACTGCTGGATGGCGGGTTCTCCGAGGAGTCTTCACGGTGAGGATGTTCGGTCTGAACACAGTCACGGAGACTGAATTTGCTGTCATCTATCTCACAGGTTGAATCATTTCAGGAGTGTTCGCCTGCAGTGTTACGTTATTAGCCAACCAGCTATCAGGCTACACGGGTGACGTTTGTAAGAAGCTAACGTCAATCAGTGGTTTGACACTATGACGGTGTTGTGGATGTTTAAATCCAGCGGTCCCCTTCCAGTTAGAGCTATATTTTAACTGCGTATTCCTTGACGGAATTGGTAACATTCACTGGACAAAACGCACATGAGCATGCTCTGTAATGTACATTAATTAGTTTTCATTTTCGAGGCGACATCTGGGTGCATTTCACAAGCTCACTTCCTCGCTGGTTGTGGGATTGATTTCTTGAGCACCCAGCTGATTTGACACATAACTGCCACAGAGCTGAATACGACTCCGCTATCTACTGCACCCGGATCAATAGAGTCACTTACCGGTATGCTCTGCGTTGTCTATGGCCCCTGTTTGGCAATAAAATTATCATTGAAGTAGAAGGCAGGTGTCTGCTGACCGTCTTCTTAATCAATCTGTCATTGATCATCCGATCAGGCAAATGCGAGGGCAGTGCAGAGATGAAAACATCTGAAAGTCAGCTGCAGCAGGTCAGTAATGCTTTACCAAGACATATCTGTGTTATAGATGACAGCATAGTCCTGTGTAACTTAAAGGATGAGTGTCATACCATGACTGTCCCTTGCTAGTGCAGCTGAAGCTATAATTGTGTTGCCCTTACTACAATACAAGGATTAAAACAAATCAAAAGAAACCTGAAATAGTGGAAACCAAATACTTTGGCATGGGAGAAAATAAATCTTTATCCTTTTATTTCAGAGTGTCATGCAGTCCACAGTAGAACCAGACCAGTCCTCGATTTAGAAACCGACTACACCGATATTTATGTGGGAAGATATATATGCACATTATTTTGCATTGTTCCCTCCAATGGTTGTTAAGAATTTAACTCATTAAAATATGTATTAACCAACAATCAGAACTGGGCACAAATGCATCAAAACCTATCTTTAATTAAAATACAAGTCATTTGTCATTTTAAATTACAAGAAGACTTTCCATACAAACTGATATTATCTACCATTTAGTAGTTTCCTTATAGGTTGGATTTTGTGGGTCCAGTTGTCGTTATTTTGTGTTACTGAGCTCATCACTCCAATAACTTGGTGTTGACTTGATCTGTTCTTTTAACAGCTAATGCATCAAACATAAATATCATGTCAAATTGCCTAAAATGTGATAATGCTGTTGTTGCATTTCGACTAGCGAGAAAGTCATTTTTTACTTATAAATTACAGTTGAAGTGGCAAATGAGTTAGTAAGTAGTAAGTGAGACATAAAATGTCAGAAAAGTGAAGATGACATTCCTTTTCTGTCCAGCCTTAAGATATTTGATGTACTGCTGCACAGAGAGACGAAGCAAAGCAGGAGATCCTTACTACCATTTAACTGGGAAAATGCCATGTTTGGCTTTTTTGCTTGTAAATGATGATTTTCAAAAAAGTTGCTGATTCATATTCTGTCAATCTTTTTACCATCTGAGAGTTGTGGACCACAATCCAAAGACAGTCAATTTATGATGAAGTATTCCCACGTGGAATGAGAGTTGAAGCTGGAGCTGGTACATATTTGGTGTTCTGCTTGAAGAATGAATTGATGATTAGTAGATTAGTAACTGATTAATCAGATAATTGTTTCACCTCTAGTAGTGCTGGGTGTTATGGCCTTCAAATGATATGCCAATATTTTTCCGCTACATCGTGATAGGTATTATTCAGCATGATATTTTGTAATCTCTTCAGAAGCACTTCATAAATGTCACAATATTTTTGATGAAATACCTCGATATTGATTTTGAAGGGAAGACTACTGGTACTTTCACAAAATATTAACACAATGAGATTTTTGTTATATAATCATCAGTAGTGTGGAGCTAACGACTCAGTGGATAAAGTCAAGTATTAGAGGAAGTAGAACAGGCAGAGAATTACATAAGTTTACTGGAATGGAGCCTTTTAAACCAGGAAAATACAACACTCATCCCATATCACAATATTACAATTTACAAAATCTTAAGGTGATTACAGTGTCGCACACTAATTGTTTAATGTTGATATACTGCCCTTCCCAAACCTCTAGCTGGAAATGTTGTCTGGTTTAGCTGAATGGACGGAGGGAAACTATGTGTCAGACGACAGAAATGTGGTGATTTGCAGATTATGGTCATATGTTTGCACTGATATGATTATTAAAGGGAAATAGAGGATGGGATACTAAATAATTGACAATGAAAGCATATCACTGTGTACCTGTTAGTCAGGGTCACCCCACAGCAGTGGATCTTATTGACACTCATCTCCTCTGAAACCTGTAGGGTTTTCACTCATAAATTAGACTGCTTTTCTCCCGGAAAAGCATTTGTTTTGGAGTGAGGTTGCAGAGATTAGATTGCTTGGCCCTGTTATATAACTAGGCCTCTGTTTGCTCTAGAGTAAGTAGCTCTTATAAAATGGCTAAATGTGTTGGACGTGAATCAGGATGCCTTTAAGGTCGCAGCATTAAGGGCATTTTAATATAGCAACAATTGTCTTTAACACTGAGATATTCTTTAATCCCGCTGCTCAGGAGATGAAGTACGGTAGACATTCAAAGTAAAACGTCCTGCTCTGGCTCCACAATATTTTAGCTTGCAGAATTTGTGTCATAAATTAGATTTCCTCTGAGGCAGTTTGATCTGTTGAACCACTAAACCATGTTTCCTCTGACACTCTTTTGACTGATCCCAACTGTGAGCGTAAGGGAAGTGAGGATTGTTGTTTCATGAGCCTTTCTCTTCCTTTGGTGTGGCTTTTCACTGAGACTAAACCATTACAAGTTTCCCTTGTTATACAAATTTACTTTTGTTGGAAGAACATTTATCGATGGTAATCTTTGTATTGCTGCAAGGAAGAAGAAAACCTTGTGTCAAATCCATGTCAAAAAGACGAGTTTTCTGTGTGACAGTGCGTTTGTGTGAGAGTTTCTGCTGCAGCTGCCTTTAAAAGGAGAGCAGCTGTAGTTTAACAAGATAGCTGACCCATGTATAGAGATATAGAGACAACTTGTGCTTGCGCTCTAAAGCAGACTTAGTCACACTCACTAATAGTATTTAGCTGAGCTGAGAAGTGCTGTGAGTTACGGTACGTGCGATTTAGCAAGCATTCCCAAAGCACACACAGTGTCCAGCTGGCTGGGAGTTCCCTCGCTGACTCAGAGAGTTCACTCTCGGAAATGTATCAGCCTCAGGATGAAGTCGGTGTTTGTAAAACATTGTTACCTTTTGTTTATAGTGAGGCAGAGACACAGTGCATAACATGAGCCCATTTAAGCAGTCAGTCTTAACCACCTTAACAGGAATCTACACACCCTTAATGGTTTAAGTCTTATGTCACCAACGCTCATTTTGCACTACATGTCTTTATCCTTCACTCTTCGTATCTTTTTGTCACTGCTGCAGATGCAAGCGCATGTCAACATGTCATACTTTGATGCGTCACTGTGACGTTTGCTGGTTTAGTGAGGAAAACCATCAGCTCTGTTTGCATTCAAATCCAGCAAATAAGATCTAAATGAATGGCATGTGGGGTGTCTTAACAGAAGGGAGTTGGTTAGGTGAGTGGGAGAGGAGAGGATGCCAGTGAAAGCGAGGCCATCTGGGGTATCGTAATGCTGCCCACGCACACACGCTTTTCTCTCTCACTCCGTCTCATCCTTTCACTGAGAGTCGACTACACCTCACTCTCAGTCTAACCCCTAGTTGTTGGCTGAGGATGTGTTCACACGTGTTTCTCCATTATTCTCATGCCAAAACGAGCTAAACATAACGCTTTAATCTTTGGATTCGGCCATCAAATGAATGAATAGGTGAAAACAGGACTGTGACAAATTAGCTTCTTTGTTAAGTGGCCAGAAAAATCAGAGGCTTAGCACATAAGCTTGTATTGGCACCTTTGAATCCCTAGCCTTAAGCAGGGAAGAGATACGATGATTGTTAATCCAGTACTCATTCAACCCAAGTGGTTTTTCACTGTTATGTAACAGTGATATTAAAATTAATGAAATGAAATTGTGCTCCCGCAGGCAGGTGATGTGATCAGGCCAGCAAAAAAAAACAAGTGACAAAGCAGGAAGTCAGTGGTACTCGCCCAAAGAAATTTGCCAGTCAAATCATTTTTGTCTGACAGCAGTTTGTATAGTTGGGAATAATGCTGCATGAATAGGGTTGGGTGTTTTTTTATTTTTTATTTTTTTTGAACAGTTATAAAACATTTATTAATAACATGCTTTTAAGAGTTTATACATTTGTTTCCAAAAACATTTTTTATTTTACAGAAGAAGCCCTTAAAGAGTTCTTAAATGTTAAACTGGTCTGTCAAAATTCTGTATCTGGATCAGTATTTCTTGGCCTGCGAGCCATCCTCCATCAAAGATTCGTGGAAATCTGTTCAGTAGTTTTTGTGTAATCCTGCTGACAAACCCACCAACAAACCCACAGACATGGTTGAAAACCTAACCTCCTTGGTGGAGGTAATAAACAAGATTATTTAGCTGTTCATATATTTAACTTTTAATTAGAGCTACAACTTACTATAATTTCTTGTGATCGATAAATCTTCAGTTATTTTCTTGAATAATCAGTGGTTGAAAATGTTATGTTATGTTCCACAGACCAAGCTAACATGCTTGAATGTGTTGTTTTGTATACAACCCAAACACATTCAATTTATTGTCGTAAAGGCATGAAGAAACCAGAAAGTATTGCCTGAGAGAGGTTTCCAGTACCCTGTTCTATAGGCACATTTTGCTTTTATTGTATTTTATTCTGGTACCAAGCCAAACAGCTCATGAGTGTGGATAATTTGAGTTATCAAAACCACAAAAGGAGATGAAGCAGCTCTTAAGCTGTACAGAGATGTGCTCAAGTGATTGAACTACATAAGGAGTGAAATCTAAATTCTGCATCATTCCCTCCTCGGTTAAAACTGAAAGCATTATTTACTATCTATTATTAGCCTCTGAGACCACAACGTGCAGCAACACAACAAATGCATGTTATCTGATCTTGCCGAGTGCTTCAAGGTGTTTCCTCTTACAGGGAGCCGGTGCAAGCCAACTGTGTTCGATGGAGGAAACGCTTCTCTTTTCCCTGCAAGATGAGCGCCAATGCAGGGACAGGTGTACTGGACCCTTGTGTGTGTCGCGTGTCTGTCAGAAAGGTACAGTATGAAGCTACTGAGCTCCATATTTCAGACTCAAGATATAGATATACCTACATAGGGTTGTTGATCAATAACCTAAAGTTTTGCATGTGAACATACAAATCTCAGACAAGTGCTTTATGTGAATATAAAGGTTGTTGTTCTAGTCAGTGTAAAAACAAGGCTGGAGAGGAGTCTTATCCTTGCAAATAAATTTGCTGAACCCAGCTTAAATTCTGGTATTGGTTACGTAGACTTTTATGTGGCAAATTGAAACTTGAGAGTGAAATGTGAACTCTAATACAGCAGTCAGCAAATACAGCATTCAGGAGGAAACAGACTCCTCACTGTGAAATCTTTTGCCACTCATCCTTTTATGTTCTTTTATCCTTTCACTCATATGCTCATGATATTTGATTATGTATTGTTACATATTTATATTTATTTATAGATAAAAGATAAAAACTTTTAAAAAAAAAAACACCCTGGCAGAATGCATCTTGTGCATCCATGTCATCTCTGCAAGCTATTTCTGGGGTCTCGTGCCATTTTTTTTTTTTTAGGACACGAAGTATGTTATGAACAGAACCCAGAAAAGCCTTTGTTTTTTTTGGCATTTATAGTGGCCTATTTAATTAGTATTTTAAAATTTTAAGCAGTAGCCTAGTGCTAGCATTTGGATTTTGTGTTAAGCTAGGGATAAACCTAACATTCTTGTTTTAAATGCCTTTTTCTGTCATCTGGGATGTGAAAACATCAGTTTTTCTCACAGTCAGAGAAAGGAAAGTTCAGCTAGGGCTGGGCGATAAATTGGTAAAATCAATTTGAGTTTTAGGATTTAGGACAGTTTTAAAAATGAAAATCGATCTTCTATTTAATTTGCTCAGCCGCCACTCCTCATGGGCTCCCGTGGTTCATAGTGGGCTCCGCCCTCCCCCTGCATTTACTTTCCACAGAGAAACAAACACAACAACATGGCAGCAAGCCAAGAGTTTGTTCTTAAAAAGGCACTGTCTTGTCAGTAGCTTGGTTCTGTAGCATCAGACCTCGAACAAACCATGGTCAAAGCAGCCAACATTAGCGAAATCATTAATTATTGTGTTCTGTATGAGAAGAAAGAGTCCCGGTGGACAACTTTTACAGATGCAGTCACGTTGCACATCGTTATCGTTATCGTTAAGATATGGTGCCCGTATATACAGTGGAAAAGCCTGAGGTTCATCCACATGCAGAAAACTGTCGACCCCAGGTTTGTGCTACGAGGCCACAGCAGGGCATGATGTCTCAAGCCAGAGATAGCAGACAGACTCATCTTCCTGGTCAAAAAAAAAAAAAAAAAAAAAAAAAAATATATATATATATATATATATATATATATATATATATATATACATATATATATACATATATATATACACATATATACATATATATACATATATATATATACATATATATATATACATATACACATATATACATACACTATATTACCAAAAGTATTCGCTCACCTGCCTTTACTCATTCTATGAACTGAAGTGCCATCCCATTCCTAACTCATAGAATTCAATATGATGTCGGTCCACCTTTTGCAGCTATTACAGCTTCAACTCTTCTGGGAAGACTGTCCACAAGGTTGAGGAGAGTGTTTATAGGAATTTTTGACCATTCTTCCAAAAGCGCATTGGTGAGGTCACACACTGATGTTGGTCGAGAAGGCCTGGCTCTCAGTCTCCGCTCTAATTCATCCCAAAGGTGTTCTATCGGGTTCAGGTCAGGACTCTGTGCAGGCCAGTCAAGTTCATCCACACCAGACTCTGTCATCCACGTCTTTATGGACCTTGCTTTGTGCACTGGTGCACAGTCATGTTGGAAGAGGAAGGGGCCCGCTCCAAACTGTTCCCACAAGGTTGGGAGCATGGAATTGTCCAAAATGTTTTGGTATCCTGAAGCATTCAATGTTCCTTTCAGTGGAACTAAGGGGCCAAGCCCAGCTCCTGAAAAACAACCCCATACCATAATTCCTCCTCCACCAAATTTCACAGTTGGCACAATGCAATCTGAAATGTACCGTTCTCCTGGCAACCTCCAAACCCAGACTCGTCCATCAGATTGCCAGATGGAAAAGCGTGATTCATCACTCCAGAGAACGCGTCTCCACTGCTCTAGAGGCCAGTGACGGCGTGCTTTACACCATTGCATCCGACGCCTTGCATTGCACTTGGTGATGTGTGGCTTGGCTGCAGCTGCTCGGCCATGGAAACCCATTCCATGAAGCTCTCTGCGTACTGTACTTGGGCTAATCTGAAGGTCACATGAAGTTTGTAGCTCTCTAGCAATTGACTGTGCAGAAAGTCGGCGACCTCTTTGCACTATGCGCTTCAGCATCCGCTGACCCCTCTCCGTCACTTTACGTGGCCTACCACTTCGTGGCTGAGTTGCTGTTGTTCCCAAACGCTTCCATTTTGTTATAATAGAGCTGACAGTTGACTGTGGAATATTTAGGAGCGAGGAAATTTCACGACTGGATTTGTTGCACAAGTGGCATCCTATGACAGTTCCACGCTGGAATTCACTGAGCTCCTGAGAGCGGCCCATTCTTTCACAAATGTCTTGTTTCACAGTCTGCATGCCTGAGTGCTTGAATTTATACACCTGGGGCCAGGCCAAGTGATTAGAACACCTGATTCTGATCATTTGAATGGGTGAGCGAATACTTTTGGTAATATAGTGTATATACATAAAATAAAAGCAATGCTTTTAACAATTTCTTTGTCATTTGTAGTTTGTTTGAGAAGGAACCATATCACCCAGCCCTAAATTCAGCTATGATATCCAAACGCAGCACATAGGATCTGAGTAGACTGCAGAAGAGAGGGTTTCTACCACTGTCTGGTTCAAAGTTGTTCAGAAGACTTCATTCATCACCAGAGAAGAACCGTCAGACCCTGCCTACGCATATCAGTTGTCATGCTGCTCTGTATCTATCCCCCTTAACTGTTTTCATCCCAGTTAGTTTTGTGGACATTTGAGGTTTACTTTGTAAAGTTTACAGCATGCTGTGTCCTGCATTGCTGTGTGCAATGACAAAGCTAAAATGAAAAATAACAATGATTCAACTCAAATCATCAGCTTTTAGTTGGCAGCCCTTTTATATTGGCAGACCTTATATTATGTAATTTTTGTTGTTATATTTGTGATATTTTAATTTTACAATTATAGTTACACTAAAAAACATTTTCATGGTACAATAACATCTTGTAAAACATTTTCAGAACTACCACACAGTACCAGGACTGTGAATATGAATCTGTCTCCTCACTTTGATTTGTACAGAGCCAAGCTAAACTTTCTTTACCTATCAAACTATATTGGAACACAAATAAGTCTCCAACACATTGGATGATCACCAATGCAATGTTTTCAACTTATGACTAAGTTTAGCATGGCTTTAGCGTATTAAACTTTAGTGAGTAATGTATTAACATTTAAATGTTTATGCTTCTATTTTCCAGGAGCTGAAAGGTGGGAAGGCATATGCAAAGGTAAATCCTCACATACTAATGTTATCCAACCCCCATCCCCTAAACGAACCTCCAGGTCACCTAGATTTACAGTAATCAGCCATATTTATGTAGATAGCCGTGTAAGCCCACAGCAAACAAATGGCCGTTGCTGCCTGCAGGTTAACTCATTACGTCACTGTTTGGTACTTATTTACTAAGCACGCTGAACCTCCTCTCGTGGGCTTTCTCGACTACATAAAATCTTTTTTCTCCCAAACATTTAATTTCAGAGGACATTCATTTCAGATTTCTGTCATGCTTTGACTGCTGTCATTTTACATCAAGAGACTGTCACATTGTGCTGACTGGGCAAAACGTGAGTCTCCTGAGAGAAAACAAAGTTCACCCAGTGTCATTCTTTCTCCTTCAGCTTGGTTTTGCAGATCTGAATTTAGCAGAGTTTGCTGGCTCAGGGAATACAACCCGCAGATGTCTGCTTGAAGGCTACGATACCAAAAATACTCGCCAGGATAACTCCATTCTCAAGGTAACAGCGCAGCTCAGGTGAAGCAGCCACACCAAACTGATTTGACTGGGTGAGGAGGATACCTTGGTGTTTTGAATAAAAACCATCCCTGGTATTTTTCTCAACTAACAGCTAGGCATGCAAAAGGTTTTTGCATAAACATCAAGGATTGCTTACAACAACAATGGCTGGGTTCCCAGTAGTCCTTTAGATAGTAGCCAAATAAAATCTTTAGGTTACAAAGGTAACCTTGGTTCTCTGATAACATGAGTGAGCTAAGTGCTTCGGTGCCAGGGATCCTGTAAGGAGCCTGTAAGGACCAAGCAATTTATGTGGGTGAAGCGAAGGTGAGGACCCCACAACCCATTCACACTTTCCTCATTGACAGCTCCCCACCCCTGCAGTGACGTGTACGTCAGACCACCTTCTTGGCTAGGATGGGTACCATTGAAATCCTCTGTGTCAAAACAACGGGAAGCTTCCACTGATGAAGTGCTGTCTTACAATCCACCAAGACCCTCACCTGACAATGCCCATGATGTCAGCAGTCCAGTCTGAGGGAGGCAACCCAACGCTGAAAGCCTCTCATGTATAGACGGCCTAAAAGGATGACAGCAATAGCTGATGCCATCAGTCCCAGCAGCTGTAGGCATGTTCTGAAGGGTAACAACTTTCCCCCTGCAGAAGAGGGCCAAGCATGCCAAAAATGCCTTCACTCGCTTTGTTGATAAGTGGGCTCTGAGAGAGACCATGTCCAGGGTCCGACCAATGAAAGAGATTCTCTTATCGGGAGTCAGGGTACCCTTTTCCAGATTCACTCTGAACCCTAAGCTCTCCAGGTGCAGCAAGAGCAACTTTTTGTGCACCAGCGGCCCCGACCGGATGCTGCAGCCAATCAAATAATGTGGCTATGCGTATGCTTCCTGAGAGGTGCAATAGCTGCCTCTGTGCACTTGACAAAAAACTTGAGGACTCAAGGACAGTCCTAACAACAGGACCGTATACTCATAGGTTGTGGCACATCTCAGGTACTTCCTGTGGAGAGCATATATTTGTATATGAAAATAGGTTGACTGAAGTGAACCAGTCGCCTGGGCACACAGTTTGTAGCAGGGCAGCATGTGTCAGCCTTTTGAACTTGAAAGATCTGAGGTGTCTGTTTAGGTACCTCAGGTACTTCCTGTGGATACCTTGAGCAGAAGCCACACTGGCTCTGTTCCAGAGGTACAATCTGTATTGCCCCTTTTGTTAACAGCGGCAATATCTTCTGTTGGAGTACCCATGCTGAGTCCCCCTGAGCATGGGAATAAATGATCCCCATGATACGCTACAGCCATTGTCTTATTACATTTGTAAATTGACAAAACTAATAAACTAAAAAGAAAACAGTAAAATCTCCTCAACATTTTAAGCTAATTAGGGAGTGCAGACTACTCATTCCTTAAGAGCAGTTTGTTAATCTACAGCTCTTCATTGACTTCTGGATTTGCGTGTATGATTCCTGTTTAGTACAACTATGCTTGGACCAAAACACCAACCTTTTCTAATACATTGAAAACTAACAAATGGTAATTTAAACCTGAATCAATTAACAAACCTCTTTTTCCTTTCTCAGGTTATCATCAGTACACAGCTCATGTCTGGTGATCCCTGTTTTAAAACGTAAGTAAAAGATTATTGAAATTTACCATGGTGCTGAATCTGCTTTGGTCTGCAGTTCGTACTGTACGAGGCCAGTCAGGGTTGGCGTCAGCTGACTTGTTAAGTCATTCAAGAGTCTTAACCATATGATCTCAATCAGATGGGAAAAACATTAAATTTCATGTTTGTTTGTGAATTGTGAATTAAAATATTCTTTGCCCGTGTTCGAGACTGAACCTGCTTAGATTTAGATATTTACAGATCTAGAAGAAAAAATTCCTTGAACAAGAAAAATCTGGCATTATCTTTGAACTTTGAACTTATCCTTTAGGAACACCAACCCAATGACTTGGACCAGACAGTCATTTAGAGCCATCTCCTCTTTGTTCTTTCAGAACATCTGTAGATTGAGCACCAATGTGTGAATATAAGCAAAAAAAAAAAAACCTAAATAAATCTTTTGTAAAAATCATTCTGTCATAATTTTGACATCAGATCTGCTACTGACTTCATTTGTTTGGGAGCTCTTCCAAGAAGGCTGCTGTAGGTGTGGCACTGACATCTGTCAACATTGTGCTTTCTGACATGGGAACCAAATAACTATAACTTGTATAATAACTTTGCCATGGCAAAAGTAATATACTATATGTTGTCATACTAATTGTTAGGGCCACACAGTGTGGTTAAAAAAAAAATACAGTTACTTTATTTTACTTAGACAGATATTAGGGTATGATTCAGAATTACCGTAGATGAAATGGGTTTTGCATTTGTAGGTCAGGGCATCTCTGCAGCCCTACAGTACTTCATTAAGAAACTGTATTGTAATGGGATTTCACCTTTACCAAAAGTTGCAGCTTTTTATTTGAAATATATTCTTCAGTGAAAGTACAGGTCACATACATATGTTCAGAGAGTGAAATGCTGCAGAACCTAAGGGCAAAATTTGACCTAAAAAATATTCAGTAGCGTGTATGTTATGCCAAAAGCTGCATCTAGAACTCCAACATGTATTTAAATGCAGACTATCTGAGTACTGAACCTTTACATTTACTTTTAGCTTTAGCTGAATACTATTCTGAATGTGAATATTTTACTAACTAACATAATGGGATTTCCCTTGATTAATGTTTTAATCATCTCTTCTCAATGTCTCGTTCTTGTCTTTCTCACTATCTTTGTCGCGTTGTCTTAAGAATGATTTGAATGATGAACACAATGAAATACAAAAAAGGAGAAACAAGGTCTCATTGTTTTTTGTCTGTCATCAGGCCCCCCTCCACAGCCACAGTGATCGGGATCCAGAGTGATGGAGAGAGCCTGCTGGAGGAGAGGAGGGGAGGGGACGCACAGCAAGGCTGTTCTGGTGAGACCAATCACGCCACATTACACTCCTCTGCTCTGCTTAGTCATCCCACTGGCTTTTACAGACATTTACAGACAACTGATAAAGCACACAGTCTTCGCTTTGGAGTTGTATTCCACTTTCTTACTAGACACTGGTTCTCTGATCAGCTCTCCTTTGTTACGTCATGTTCCTGCAAAAAATGGTGTAGATTTATGAAGGAATTATGTGGATATCATACCTCCCTAATGACTGTCAGGAAAGCTAAAATCTTCCTCCCAGCATTTTAGCTTGAAATTACAAGGCTGAAACTGATTTTTCATTTTTGCTTGGGTCCCATCTGCATAGTTGTGTAAGCTGTCTGTGCATGAGTGGAGTTGCTCAACATCACCTCATCTGTTGTCATTGCAGCATCAATTTCAGCTATATGTGGCTATGTAGATAGCAGATTGAACCAACAAGAATGTAAACAAATTGATGGATTTAAAGTTATCTAATTAAAAGTATTCAGTTACCCTTATCATCTTAGAATGGCAATAATTCAATTTTACTGGCCAAATTCAGAGTACGGGGGAGGGGTATCAATAGTGTCAGCAGTAATTTCAAATGGAGTGCACTGTTATATTTAATAAATAATTGCTTCATTACAGTACAGCCAAGACAAGCCAATGTACAAAATTTACTTGCCTCCTTGACATATTTAAACATGGAAAAGATAAGATTTTCAAATCTACCAGAAATTAAATTGTGTGTGACGACATGACGACACCAGTCAAAATGTCATTAACAGTAATGAGTTCTCAAAACACTATCATATATAAACTTTGAAAATCAATAATAACATAAAACAAAAATATTTAGATGGAGGCAGTTACCAATATTACGAACTCAAAAATAGTTGTGTTTTTTTTATTTTCATTACAACATGTTTGACATGAGCCTATTTGTTCAAGTTCCTCACCGACATTTGAAATCTGGAATGACATTTCAGCTGCAAAATGTATGACAGTCTTTAACAGTACTTTGCATGAAACTATTACTCAGTTCCATAAAATGAAATTGTTTGTTTTAAGGGGGAAAATAAATCAGGGTGAAATTAAATCAAATTAAACTCTGTTTTTTTGGACAAGATGCTCCAATGCATAACAGTCAACTGGATGTGATTTTTGCCGGTGACAGACGCTGTTTTTCGGGCAGAAATATGACGCGGAGTCGGTAGGACTGGCGGGAGTACAGACGCTTCTCCATGTACAGCTGCGGTATTTTTTTTCCTCGTTGCCAAAGACAGTTACTGTTACTACGTTACCTTAGTTCAGCTCTGTAACGTTGCTTTGTGGGACATTTCTCTTTATTTAGTTAAGTGAGGGATCTGTGCAGTTAACAGACTATCTGACAGACACACCCTCCATACGCGCAGCCGGCATCCATTCACACGAGTCAGACTAGTATCATATACAGAAGTTATTGAAATGTTACGTAAATAAAATGTTTAATTAAAAAAAAATGATAATAATAATCAAGATTTATATTGAAACGTGGGTAAAAAATCATGATACAAACCGAATGGTGAGTTTGGTGTATTGTTACAGCCCCAGCACTTGTACAATAATACAAGTGCTGTATTATTACACAAGCTGGGATGAAGTAAGATTTGGATTTGTTAGATTAATTAGATGAATAAAATATTTGATTAAGTTGTATTTGCTTTTTGTAGGTTTTTCACATTTCAGTTATCATAGTGTATGTATCAATTACCCAACAAGTTTTTTTTTTTTTTTTCAAAGCTCCAGATGGTGGAGTGTATTGCATTATTTTGTTAAAGTCAAATTTTGAACACATTAAGCCAAGCATCCATTTAACAATGCTGTCAAACTATGAAATCAGCCTCTGTCTTTTGTTTACTAGGTGACTAGTGACAGGTTAATTAATTAAGCTGCGGATATTGATCTGCACTCATGTCTCTCCAGCATGATGTAATCAAACTTAATGTGACTTCAATTTATCCACCATCCAGCATTATTCTTCCTGCAACTGCCCTTTTCTGCTACATTTCACTCCTGTTTCACCCCCCCACTGTTGTTCTGTGTGTGTGTGTGTGTTTTCATGTGTGAAACATTGCAATGCCTGCTTGTCCTGGAAGCTTCAGAGTGTAGTGCATGTATAATTTAAACTAGTTCTCTTTTAGATTAGCTACAATCTGCTCTGACCCTGTGGGCTCTCACATGGTTAAAAATAGGACTGTGTGCAAGCCCGTCTAGGGTGGGTTGTGTGTTTGCATGGGCACACCATGTGTGTATTCGTCTGCTGAAGATAATGCTCTTTCCCATCAGCATCATCATGTCTTGGTTCTGCATGTTTGCAGTGTATGTGCTGGTGTGTTTCTTGTGTGTAAGCAGTCTCAGATGAAGAGGTTTTGTATATTATGAACCATTATGGTGTAATATTTTGTAGATGAATATGTGTTATTTTATGTATGCCCATCCTCCAAGACAAGTATGAACAGGTCAATTTATCTCATGAGATATTGTGTTACTGTCAACCCTGCTTAGGGTCTCCACTGGAACCAACAAGCTTTCACAAATGCCTTAAGTGTTTCTGTTTATTTTTGCCACAACCCGGCAGAGCTACTGCTGTGTCCAGATACCTCCCGACTGTGGACATTTGCTCATTATGCTGTACTGAAGGATGGTATGTGGGAGGCAGAGAGAAGTTTTCTCTGTTGTTGTAATTGTTGTCTTTTGGCAGAAATAAGCATCAGCAACCATTTTTTAAAAAATGTATATTTTCGACACCATGTAATATAACAGAAGCCATCTTTATGTCTGTGGTCTCAGTTGAAACCTACACCTAGATCTTACTCATTTAAACATAATTTATAGAGGTGGAAATTTCAGGTCATGTCTGTGTAATCTGCAAGGAAGAGTGAGTATGTTGACTCATAATTGACCATTTCAATAATGAACATGATGCAGGGAGGGACAATTTTAGTTGAGCACAATCAACCAGTCACCTTGTTCAGCTATGCCTGCTTTCATTTACAAAAACACAATCCATACTACAAATACATCTGGCATGTTGAGCTGAGAATGAGCCATAGTAAGTAATCAGAGTTTAGTGCTTTGGCACCAGTTTCTCTCTGACTATACTGTTTGAGGAGACACAACAAAAGCTGTATATGTAGTGTTTTTACTGAAATGATGATGCGTTTTTAGAGCTTTCAGGCCTGACTGCCTTTTCTTTTGTTTTTCTCTTCTAGCAGAGAGTCGAGAAGGGAAGTGTCCAGTTGTTTCTGACGATCTCGGGGGCAGCTGCCACTCCCGAACATCCAGCTATGCCAGCCAACAGTCCAAACTCTCAGGTTAGAGGCAACCCAGGTTCAGAAAATGTAAATGATTTTTATAGTGATTTCCTGTCCTTGACCTAACAAGGATGGATGGTTACCATGCTGACCTTTTTTTTTTGTAAATATAGTTGTGCAAACTGGCTTGGAGAGTGACAGACAGCTAGTTGTTGCAAGCCTTTACTACACAACGCTCATCTTTTGCTCTCCTACAGTCATTCTACCGGAGATAATGTGTGTGAGGTCAAACAGAGCAAAGCGTTCCACTAAGGAGAAGGGAAGTGATAAAATTATTTTCCTGTTTTCCACCAGAGCAGCTCAAACCTGAGGCTCGGGTTTCCATTTAAGGCAGCTCGGATGACTGTAATAAAAGATTGGAGGAAGTGGAGAGTGCACTGAGAACAGCTCTAATGACCCTTTAATTCTGAATTTGAAAGTGTACTTCCTGCCACATATAACTCTTGATAGATTTACTTTAACCACATATTAGTGTGTGGGAAGTTTGCACTTCCATGGCTGTAGTGAACTGATGCCCTGAGAGGTGTCTTGCTGGAAATGGCTTACTGCAGACACGAAGAGCATGTCAGTGTGTGGGTGTCACTGCCCTGCTTTAAGTCTTTTAACACTCAACAGGACAGTGGAATTGGTTTTGTGAGGACAAAATACTGTTTATTAACATTTAATTTACATTCATTTATTAATCAGTGTTTTAATTCATTCATTAAGCTGTAAATCTGTATCTTCTCCTAGGATTGTCTTCCATTAGTAAGGCAATTATTGGAGTTTTTATCTGCACATCAAATTGTCATCAATGTTTAAATGCAGATTAGAGTATTGCTCCATAAATCTGTAATGTTATAAATGCATTTGAGGTTTAAGAACAGTTGTTATTATTAATTGAAAACTTTGCCAATCTCTTAGGCTACAGCACAGGTCACTCCCGCTCCTCCAGCATGTCAGAGTTCAGCCACCGACGTAACCACTCAGTGGGCAGCACTTCAACAGGCATCGGCAGCATCCCAGAGCCCAGCGAGGACCGGGACAGAGAGCCCAGACCCTGTCCTGCTCTACCTGAACACCCAGTCCCCACAGCCACCACTAGCAACCCAACGGGTACACCAGTGCGGAGTGCCTCATCGTGTGAACGACTCAACAGGTGACTCTTTATCATAATTGGCAAGTAGGGAGCACATGTAAAAGTTACATATCTAAAAACTAAATACAGATATACAGATTCTGTCCTGTAGGTCTCTTTTCATTATAACATCAGACATTGCAGCATGTTTTACTTTCTCAAGATATTGCTTAAAGGTTTTTGAAGGAATATTTTGACTTTTTCACTTTCTTTATGAGTTATGGCAACATGGCAACACTCATCTGTGGATGTACATATGAAATTACCTCTAACAGCTTTAGTCTCAATTGTCTGCCTGCTAACAAATTATAATATTCAATATGAGAAAGAAACAGCATCTTCAGTATGTGGTAGAAGCCATCAGTGGTCAAATAGACACAAACTGACTTTCCTGTGTCCTCCTCTCAGACATCCAGTGAAGCAGGACTCTATGGAGTCTCAGCTGAAGAGAATGGACGACACACGAGTGGATGCTGATGACGTTGTGGAGAAGATTCTCCAGAGTCAAGACTTTACACCCAGTCTACTGGATTCTAGTACTGAAGGTAGGATAGTCATCCAGGGATAAGATGTCTAGAATGACCATATTTATTAGCATTGTATATGTTTCTTAGCAGATTTTCTACATCTTATATTGTCTCTTCAAGGAAAGGTTAAAGTTATAAAATTCAACTATATTATAATACACTTGAGTAGAAATTATAAATCATTACTTGACTGACAGGTCATCGATCACTTACCATTTCAAAAACTGTTCTGTAGAAGTAACTATCAGTTATACATTTGGTTCTAGCTTCCTCAATGTGAAGACCGCTGTCTTAACTTAATTGTAAATTAAGTAGTTGTTGAAAATCTAAGCTTGTGCTCTGGGAATTCGTGATTCACATTGTCTATATACTAAACATCAACACTTAGATCATCATTTTATTTACCTATTGGTTCTTTTCTTGATTAATCTATTATTAACTACTACTACTACCACTACTACTACCACTACTACTACTACTTATTCTTATAAAACTAAAGGCCCATTTAAATTCCCCAGAGCCCAAAGTGAGAATTCCCCTATACAATGATATAAAAGAATATAAACCTCACAGCTATTTTGGACAACATGATAATTAAGTCAACAGTATTACATGACCCCATGGGTCAGTCTGTACTTCAAGGAGTAGGGCATTTTCTTTCTTTCCAAGGTCTCATCCAGCTCAAAGCTAGGAAAAGAATGCTTCTGTCAATACATGATTATTTTTAGATTGCCTAGCAACTGGCTGCTCCTCATGACAAGAATTACACAGGAGGCTGTGGTTGCTCTCTGTACTGACCACATTACTACAACTGTGTCTGTTTCAGAGGAAGGCCTGCGCCTATTTGTTGGCCCTGGGGGAAGTACAGCCCTTGGAAGCCATCACCTTCCCACCAGGTGAGCAAAGGATACACTGAAATCTTACTGAATGATTTGTTCTTCAAAGTAGAGGTCAACAATCTGTTGTTATCAGCTGAACTTGGTTCCGATAGTTGCTGATGGCTGCGCAGCCTCCACCGACTGCCAGGGAGTACGTCACCATTTTGCATCAGAGTTTACGCTGAGTCAAACCTAATCATTTGAGGGCCACTTCTCAA
The DNA here is from genome assembly GCF_904848185.1 of Acanthopagrus latus. Classification (NCBI taxonomy): domain Eukaryota; kingdom Metazoa; phylum Chordata; class Actinopteri; order Spariformes; family Sparidae; genus Acanthopagrus; species Acanthopagrus latus. The sequence continues at coordinate 25,227,301 of NC_051049.1, forward strand.
GTGAAAAATATCCAAATCCTCTTAATCTCCCTGTTAATCTCAATAAATTGGCACAGACAGGTAACTGCTGTATGTTTATGTAAGATATGCAGCAGCCACACATGCACAATGGACTTTAATGTCCCATTTTTCAATGTGGACTAAGAGAGAATAACATTACATCAGATATATTGTTTTCATTAAGTCATTCTCCACTTGATGAAATACCTTCCACACATTACTCTGGGTTAGTAAATATGGCCAACCATTAAATCTTTGCAGTCCCAGGGTAACGATAAACATTGGAACAGCTGATTTTACCTGAGGCTGACAAGTGTGGCATTCAAGTCATATCTAGTCTTGCATAGCCAGACCTCTCTCATCTGACCTGTTTTAAGTTTATCTAGTCTCGAATATATAATGTGACACCATCAACTTATCCACGATAGGGACAGGGCATTAAAGGCAGACAGGAAAAGAAACCAGTCTGTTAACGTTACATCACTTTATACTGTGCATGTGGCATTCTGTCTCTATTAGACAGTTCTATGCATATATCCATGTCACCCTTGGAGTGAATAGTAATAATTTGGGTGGTCCCTTAATTTTCCATCCAGGGCCATCATCAGGAAAAAGTAGTCCATTATTTGGTTTATGACTAAATTCCCTACAAATGTTAGCATGTCCAAATGCTAAACTAAGATGGTGAAGTGAATAACAATTGAACTTGCTAAATATTTGCTTGTTAGCATTGTAATTGCTCATGTTAGCATTTAGCTCAAAGCTGTGCCGAAGTACAACCTAGACTTAACTTTAAAAAGTGGTAAACTTTAAATGTTACAGTGAGTTACTTCCAGTACATGCAAATTACGACAAGTATTTAGAAAACATAAATGAATAAATAAATTATACATGCTTCGGAATCTGCCCTGTCAACAGAAATGAGACATTCACCTGATCATCTGTTAAGTCCTTGACAAAAGTAATGAGGGGTCTCCATATACTTTGAAATACATGCAGTTTGTCCCTCAGTATATACGTTATCCTTTCTAATGGGATCCCCAATAACATCGGTCTTATCCTTTGAGTAGTTCTTGGTCTGTGAATGGATTTCTATAGCAGTGCGACTAATTTTTTTGGCGTAAAGCAAGCTGAGATCTATAAATGTTTGTTCCTTTTTGCTAAAATTATGTTTCTCTGGTTTTCAGCCATTCAGAAAAAAACTTAGGGTCGTGTAAGATTTGTTTTGAAATGAGATTCACTATTAAAGCTCCTCCCAAAAGGTTTGAATACTTGTGCATTGCCAAATACAGTGAAACAATGTTGCTGTTTTCTCGATACAATTTGTGCATATCTGGTATGTTTTTATATCATCAATTTGTATCTGTCACCTATGACCACATTAACGATTTATACCACATTAGTTTAGGATATGAATTCATTTACATTTTGTGCATTACTACATGCAACTTTCCAATCTCCATTCAAATTTCAGTTTTAAGTTTTCTTTCCAGACACTGAACTTGTACCGTAAATCTTCAGACGAGCAAGATAACAGAAAAAATGATAGTAGAAGACAGTTTGAGAAAGTAAATTATAAAATTCAGACATGGAACCCTAACTGTAAGAGTCTGGTAAGCATATTATTCCAATTGGTACTAGAAGAAGTGTTAAATGCCAAAGTTAAATTTAAATCTCAGCTCCTCAGAAGACATCATAGTATCGGATCTTTTAAATAAAGGACTTGGATAGTATCAAGTTCCTTTGACGCCCTAAGTTTAAATGTTGCATCTACTCTTTCTGGTGCAAAGCAGTGGTTACCCCATATTGGGCTATTTTGTGATAATGAATAGGATTCTTTTTAATATTTTTCAACCTCATGTGTTTAACAATTGGGTCTTTAGTTTGTTCTGTTGTTTCTTTGTGTGTCCAATTTGTGAGAGTATAAGGGAAGTAAGTGTAAATCATAAGATTCCATTGCAGCCTCATGAGGAGAATCGTTTTTTGAAAATAAAAAACAGATCTCAGCTTCACCGCCCAGTAGTACCACACGATGGTTGGACACTGGTTGGGTGCGAGGGAGGTTTACAAACAGTAAATACAGTAAAATCAAACAAAGTCTTGCCCTTCTGTTGTTCCATATAAACCCACAAATATTTGCCCCATTCACACTGCCGTTTGAAGGCAGCTCCAATGCTGATAGGCTCTGGACGTAGTGTCAGAGGCGCAGCATTAGCGAACTGAACCACTGTGAATGGATGAGCTGGTGGCGACTATCAATAGTCTTCAGTAGTATTTCTTTTTTAAGATGTTTTGTTAAAAGCTTACATATTATCTTGGATTGGAATTTAAAAAACGTATGGGTCTCAGATTTTCTAATTTGCTTAGGAGCTTTACTCGGTTTTGGTAGTAAAACAATTAAAGCACTTTTCATTGAAGACGGGAGACTACCTTTTTGAAATTGGGGCCAGTGACTTCTTTTTCAATTTTTTATATAGATCGACTGTAAGACCATTATCAATGGCACATCCAATTTGATAATTGCCGATTTCCAAAACTAGATCTTCTTTATGTTCACATGAGATATTTGGTATGGGTAATCCATCTAAAAGAGTTTTTCGGTTTTGTAAATTAATTACACATTTTTCATCATATAACTTTATAGTAGTCTCTCAATGAATCATTAATTTCAGTAGGGTTTGCTATGACATTGGATATAATGGATGTAATTATGTTCTAGTCTCCAATTGTTTTATCTGCAATGCCTATAATTTATCTGATTTATCACCTTGATCATAGATTGATTGCTTTAATTGTGAAAGACTAGATGGCAGACAATCATATTCAGCTTGCAGAATCATTAGTCATTTTCCAATTGGGGATTATTTTCTGAATAAACCTTTTCCTGCAGAATTTTAATTTTATATTCAAATTGTTGTCTCTTCTCACGCACCTTTTTCTAATAATATGTCCTCTGAGAAAGGTTTGAAATGCTTCCCACCTTGGGACCCCATTAGCTCAGCTGGGTTAATAAATGTTTGTTTTTTTGTCCAACTAGTGGCTGAAGTAGTATGCTGGTTAGTTTAACATGTTGTTAGCTTGTTAGTTTAACAGGTTGCTTTGTTCATTTGACGTCCTATTAGACAGGTGAGTTAACCTGACATTACCAGTTAGCCCAAAGGGACATTGTAGATACATTAGGAGTGTTTTGTAAACTGAGTTACATGTTTGCTAGCCTGAAGTGATGTTAGCTGGTTCTGGCTGGTTAGTATACTGTTAACAAAAGTGAGTATAACCTGCTATGGAGGGTTGTGTTAATGTGGATCTTTGTGTTTCTTGGACGCTGGTAAACAATGTTGAGCCAAACACAAGTTGTTGAGAGGGTGCCAACCTAACGACACCATGTGTGCTCTAACTCTGACACAAAGAAAATTAAAGAATGGTTCTCATACCAGAGGGCTGTTAATTAGTGACTATTAGACAGGTGAAACAAGTTATACAGGGATGTTGGTCGGACAATTTGAAGTGCCATGACATCCAAAGCAAGTCGCAATGTGCCCATCCCCAGCAGTTCAAGTTCAATCAGATACAAGGTAGCTATAAGGGTGGGTCATTTTGCTGATTTTTCTACTCTTTCCTATGGTGAAATAATGAGTTAAGTAAAAAAATACGATAAAAAAATAAAGTTGGCCTAGGTCAAAGTTAGAAAATGGTGTCACCCCAGATGAGGCCCTGTAAATACGACAGTACAGCCATAAACCCACTGCAGGGCATAGTGATAGGTCAAAACACGATTTAGCATGAATAACTCAGCTCATTGTGTAAAATGGTTAAATGCAGAAATATTTTTTTTAAAAAGGGATTAATATGCATTGTAAATTGTCAGCTATACTGTGTCATATGTGAGCCAGTTATTATATTGTGTTGCTCATGTCGTGTCTTCTTGTCCTCCTAGGGTTGGTGCTGGAGCGTACGAGCAAGTGGTGATAAAGCGTTAGACCTGCAGTCTCTCACAGGTGGACTCACAGCGCTTACATGGAAAACCTGGATGCACTGCTGTGTCCATTTCAATCTGCATTCCTACAGCACACACTATACCTGATCAGAAGTGTCTGAGTGAGCACTCTGAACAGTCAATGTTACATGAGCGCCCTCCTGTGTTCATATCTCCTACACAACACTGTAGCTCCCCAGTAATAATTTTAAGAGTGAGAGGTGGACAGTTCCCTCAGTTTAAAATACAAACAAATGAAACATTGACCAGATTGTTCAAAACACTGACATATTTTACTAAAACTGTCCACTCCTCATCAGGAACTAGAAGAAATCAATTAAACTTTCTCTCTGATGAAGGACACCAGGACGAGCTGCGTGTGCGCATCATCTATGCTGAAGTGGAGAATGCGATGCATTTTCAATACATTCCTTTTGTCTCTCTGAGTTTGTTTTGGACTACCTGTTCTATAAGGATGTCCTATTTAATATTTGCCTATAAGCTGCTAAAAAGCTGTAGACAAACCGGTAGATGATATTTTAATACACAGATGAGGCATCAGATCTGAGCTATTTGACGTGTGAACATGGACAGTGTCTGAATGTGTGTATGTCTGTCGTAAGACCACTTCTATTAGTAGTAAGAGTAAACCTGTTATCTTGAGGGTGAGTGGAAAGTATGAAGGTCATAAAAGTCCTTGTTCTTATTTGTTTGGCACACTGCTGAGGATTGTATTACAACACCTTGCAGCATTAAACTGCTCTACAAAGGCAAAACACAGGAACAACATAATTGGTCTAAACTGAAATATGACCAAACTTGCTTCTATATGATCAAATTTATACATAAATTTGCAGTTATCAGAAATTGGAGCTTTAAAAACAATCCAAACCACACTATGTGCATTACAGCTTTGTATTGCACTCCAGCTACTAACTTAACTGCTTTTGGCTCTATAAGCTGTTGTCACATTAACAGCACTGTGTCACAGAGAGACAGCCAAAGAGCTAAATAAGAACTACATCAAGTGAAGGCTAGCTGGTAAAATGCCCAATATTTCCTTAGGCGTTGCCTTTAAATACAATTAAATTCTATTTTGGTGATTCATTTTCTTTTTCCAAATAACTTAATGAAGCAGTAATTAAATCCAAATCAAGAAGGCGAAAACACAGCTTAACCCTGCAATGGGTAACTACCGTAATGGACTTGAGAAATGTTTAGCTTTGATTGGACTAAGCTTCTTTTAAATCTCATTTAAATGTATTAAATTGTATTAGAAGTATTTTATCAGTTCTAATAATATATAAATAGATTTTAATAGATGTACAAAGCACCCAGCAAAACAGCTACATTTAATTCCTTTAAATCTTTACACTACCAAACTAAAGTATATTTTCTTAACTATTTCAAAGGATAAGACAGCTGAAAAAACATTTTCTTACTTATACTACTACTACATACTGTGTTACTCCTCAAACTTTTTTTAAAGGTATGATGTAGGCATAACACAGCTTATCTTTGGCCTAAAATGTAAAAATAAAAGATATTACACCATCTGTCTTGCACCCTGTTTGCCAGCCCTTTTCTCTAATTCATATCTTCTGTAAGTCACTGGTCTCTGCCTTTGTAGAGCAGTAAATATCAAAAGGGGCTTTTATGATGAATATCACTATTGGAGGGCATATATCTAATGCCCAGCATTTCAGCTACGTACCTATTGTATACTTGCGCTTTGCAACTAAGCTACATCTTTCTACGCTGTCCTGTTGACCAGGAAGCTTACACATCAGTGAACAAATTAAAGATCCTATGACATTCTAATAATTTCATTAATGTGCAACTGAAGCCTACTGTAGTTTGTTTCAACTTAAGATTGTACAGTGAAGGACTAGTTAAGTAATCCACTGCCATGAAGTAAATACTCAGAAACTGAGTATTGAGACCCAAGGTAACAGTTGTGTGTGTGTATAACATCATATCAAATAGAGAACAGTGTTATAACCAACACAGTCAATGAATGATTAGAGCTTCAAATAAATCTTGTTTAACAACAACAATCTGCTGAAATCATTGAAAACCTGATAGTTTCATGCATGTGAACTAATTGCATTTCTAGCCTAATTGGAGAATAAGTGCACAATTTATTCAGTTTATGAGCACATCTGCCAAAGTATACAACATACTGTTACTACCTGGGGACTGTCAGGCCTATGCATAAGGACAATATTAGACACATTATAACTAGTGAAAGCAGAGTGTACATTATCTGTAATCTTCTGTCTCCTGTCATAAGCCATAGTAGATGTAGGATGATTCCTCTTCTAGATCAACTATATACATGTTCTACCAATATCTGCACAAGCATCATCAGTGTGTGGTGTTCTAACTATTCGTCAGTGTTCTCCGTTTTTATGTTTGTATGTTCTGCATGATTACGATGTCCTTTTGTTAGCTTGCAGAACTTGATACATCTCCATGTTTTTCCTAATTTGATATTGTGCCATCTTTTAATCCAAATATGTCTGCACTGAAGGAATAATTGTGCTCGCCTATATAGCATGTAGGAAATTATTTTGTTCTCATTACTTCATGTTAAAAGCAGATGACTGCACTGTGTATTATGTAACTGTAAGTCCGTGTTCTCATTTTATATTTTTATTTTCAGAATGGTTTAAATGTCCTAAGCTAAATCACATCTGAAGGATATTATCATCTTTGTTTTTGAATCTTTGATTGCTGATATTGTGCCATATTTTTGCTAAATATTTTGTTGTTCAGGACAAAAGTGTTATCACTACATAGTTAAGACAGTGGTAGGTGTATGATTTTACAGCTACCAAATATCAACTATTGCAGTTTGTGGGTTTTTTTTGGATAAAAATCACTTGTTTTACCTGTGTGACACAGGTATGTTCATCTTGGTACCTAACATGTTGTTACAAACATGGTTTCTTCTTCTCTTCTGTGAAGCTGTTGTCGATATAAAAATGTAAAATGTATTTTATGGTAAAGTGATGTCTCTGCTGTTCTGACACTGTCCAGTGTTACCTGTTACAGACTTGTTCTTTAGACCAACATTTGCTTCCTTAACAAGTGTACTGGATGCTTCACATGTGTACCTTGCACTGTTGAATAAAACAGTTAAAAACTTCAAGCCTGTGTAGATTGTGCTTCAACCTGGGAATGATGCACAACGACCACAATATGAACATATTTTACATTCCAACTGATATTTATTTTCACCTGCCTCAAGACATTTGTTTCACAATTGAAACAGCTGTGGTTCATTCAAACCATCTAAATCATCTTGATCCAAAGCTGAAATTTGAACAGATTTTGTGCAACACTTTAATTCTCCACTTGACACCATTTTCCCCTCTTGTGATTTGTTCTTGATCATTTTGAACAAGTAACCTACTTGTCCCAACAACACCGTGTCCTCCACATCAGTCATTTGCCTCCCAGTCTTCCTCTTGCTCAGCACTGTGTGAGCAGACAGGCCTCTGCATACCCGCTGTCATCCCAATCAGTCTGATCCTCTTCCACAGTGTCTGAAAACACAAATAAACAAGTGCCACAAACACAGGAAACCATTAGGTTATCAATTACATGGGATAGGATCAAGAGCTGGAAAAAAATCTTCACAATCAGCTGATAATGTATTCCTAAATTAAATGAGCAGAGTTGTGGTGATTGTAGAAACCAAGAGTCTGTTCACATTTACTACTGCTGTCTGTCCAGAATGATCAGATCACAATTGGACAGCTTTAAGCCCATCAACTCACACCTGGCATTAAATGTGTCTCGAGTGACCTTGTGTGATGGGATCTCACCTTCCAGTTCTATATGCAAATGTACATCCACATCACTGAATCAAACACACTGAAAACATTTTACACAAAGAAATACATGCTATGTTCATGAACATTTACTGAAGAAACAATTTGGCTCAAATAGTTCAAAATTGCACAGATGACAAAGAAGAAGCCTTTATTAGTTATAGTTTACTTTATTTGTAAAGCTTGACATGTTTACCATCAATATGTTATATTAAATACATTTTTTTGTAACTGGTGAAATCAGTTCAAACAGCGTGTTCAAACAGCTGTTGGGAGGTATGACGCACAGCCAGGCTGGTACTGCAGTGTCACGTCTGTCACTTTGTACAAGGAAATAAACCACTTATCTGCCAAATATACAGAAGGCACCCATGATTTAGAATTTACTGTAGCCATTTCTCATACAAAAACTCTTAGAATCACTTGATTTTTAGGGGAGTCTGGGCAGGTTAAGACAGCCCAAATAATCTGTACACACTGCTAAAAGAATGTGGTCACACCCATCGCAGACCACCTCTTCATGTGGTCTGAGTGATCGGATCTCAAATGCATCCTCAATGCATCTTTGGGGTGTTCAAACTTGTTATCACTCAAAACGCATTGTTGAGATCTTATATGAACAGGGCCAAAGCCTTGTGAATCATTTAACCACTTTGGAGACATTTTTATGAAGCACTGGCGTCACCTGCTGGGTAAATCTTTAGTGTTGTTTGTATAAGAAGAAAGCATAATAACTGATATAATATTATAGTTATATAAATAACTGTAGATTTAGTAGTATTCATATTTATTTGATTCTACATTTAAATATGTGTGTAAGTGTTCTCAGTGTGTGTACATTTCAACCTTGTGTTGTAAAGTGACAAAAAATGACAGAGAGGAAATCTTTACACCACTAGAAGATTAACTTGCTTATTAATTTTTCCATCTTACATAATGTTTAATTTTCACATATAATGGATGAGAAAGGGTTCAAATTCTTGCAATACCTTTCACCTGCACAAGCACAGCAGAACCATCCTGGCTCAGCTTAACCTCAGGTTCCCCCATCAGGAGATGTCTGAGATTACTGAGGCTTCCACTCAGGGTACCAATTTTAGGGCAACATGACCACAGCACAGCCAGAGGAACAGACACACACCTACCAGCACATAAAAAGATGAAATTACAATGTGTGATCATAGCTGTGTCAGATCCCACACACCCCCCACCACCAAGTAAAAGACAAAATGACAGTCATGACATGTATTAACGTGGTTAAGCATGAACTGTCATGAGAAGTGTTAGGACAAAAGTCTATTAACAAGACCAATCAAAAAATACTAATGCCAAATAAAATGTGGCCTGTGGTCAGGATCTACATGACACAAACTGCCTTATTTTGTCATGTCCATACTGTCTGTCTCACCTTCGCGGTTTGTAAGACTCCTGATTTCCTTGGGTGTTCGTCCAAGACGCCTCTTCATCCGGACCTTCATGGGCCTCTGACATGGCTCCAACACAGTGCTCCATTAGATGTTCCCTCTCTTCTCCAGATGCTGCCATGAGGAACATTTTTTCAAAAAAGAGAAACATACTGTAGACACCTTATGTGGCAAATTGGTTTGTATTTTATAAAACTTAACACTTTTTATGAATTGTGAACAGCTGTTGGGATGTCCACCTGTCTGTTCCATCTCCATGCATGGCTCTAACGCTCTGAGACATCCCTCCACTGCTCCCTCAGTCTGGCACAATGTAAAGCCATCATCCCTCTCTCCAGTATTCTCCTCCATCCATCTTGTCTTTAGCCTTTCTGTCCAGTACAAGACCTCACTCACTAGGACCCTTCGTAAGATGTTGTTGTCACGCAGGCTAGGGTAGTTGACAGTATACAGCTGATATAGAAAAAGATATAAAGACATCTCTTTATCAGATTACCAAAGAGAATGAGATTTTAACTGCCCCACAGCACTCAGGGATTCAAGTAAACAGCATCTTTAGAGCAGGGCTTCTCTAAGTCCACTTATTAAGTGTAAGGTTTTCTATTTTTAAATACATTTTAATATCATAACAACAACAACATATGATTCATTTCTTTATAGGGAGTTTTTTTTTAAAAATTCTATTAAAATTGATCTTATAAAGTTGTTGTCATCAGCAAACTCAACTATATTCTTGTATAACCCATGCCAATGCAGTCTATCACTATACATTCTAGGTCTTTTAACTGCAGCATTTCTTTTTATACAGAAATAAATATGAGCGACTTGATTAAATGTTATTTTGTTATCGCCAATCATTGCAGACCCTTGACCTTGAGTAAGTCAGTTATGGCCCTTGCTAATTACTAACAAATTAGTTAATTTCTATTTTGCCAAATGTGAAACATCTGACTTTAAAAGCCATGTTTTCTTGGCTGTAACATGTTTATAACTTAGAGCTGCAAAACTAAGATCACAGTCCATTGAAACCCAACTCTTACCAACTACATTACTCACCTATAATTACAGTTCTATTTCAACTTTAGCAGACTTTGAGTTTTCAATTTTTAAGGGGGCAGTGCCCCAGACTTTGTGCAGGCTGCCTTAACAGTTAGATGTTGTAGTTGCTGATGTTCGCCAGCAGAGGCTGACAAAGGTAACAGATTACTCAATGTCACTTTTGAAAACTCACACCCGTTTCCTGGTTTTCTGTGCAAGTCAATTTTCATTCCTTCCACTCTCTTAAGACTAATTAGAGCTTGTTTGAGGGGCTCTGCTTGTTTAGTTATTACTTCACAATATGATTTAGAAAATACAGGGGACTTGTTGAAGTGTATCAATACATGGTTATATTAAGGATTCCTTTTTCCTCTTCGTTAGGAATAATAAATAAATGCACAGTTAACTGGATTATATCTGAGTTATTTGAAATTTTGTTAAGGAATGGATGTGTTTTGAACTTTAAAAAACAGTTAGGGTTATCCAGAGACAGTGAGAGATAAAATCAGTCTGAAAGAGTGCAGAATTTCTTGATTTATATTGAATGTTATGTTTAAAGAATTTTCTAAAAAGATTCTCATGTATTACGTATTTTAGATTAGTAATATTTGAAAAAAGTAAATGTAGTACCTCATTACACATTATTTTAAGATAACGATAATGTTTTGATTACTGAAGATCCATTGTGGCTGAATGAGGGAACTGTAAACAGCTGATGCCCAAAGACAGTGGAGTAAGGGTAGTGTACTGGTGAAGGGTGGTGCAATAGGTTTTATTTCCAATGAATTGTTCTAACTTAGAAGGGTCTCCATTTATTAATTTGCAGACATTTACATGTATTACATCATTTTTTTTATTGCCCACATGTAAGTAGATTGTGACATGACATGAAAAGTTAGACTGTCCCCATCTCTCTCAACTGGCTATACAATCCTATGGACTATTTTTATTTTACTTAAGCTGTTTGACGTTGCTGGACTGTCGATTTCTGTGTGAAGATGCACTCAAACTTGATGTTAAGCTAATTAAATATGAGTAGTTTCTCTTGCATGGCCTTTTTAAATTTTCAAATTGATTTCTTTGTGCAGAACTCTGATTTTCCGTGACAGTCTAAGGGATGTGACTTCATGCCCGTTCTGAAATGCCTCATTTCAGTGCCGCTCTCCATTTACAGAGAGCAGCAACTTCGTTTAGAAATACAGTCCACAAACAAACCAAGACTGGGCTTCCAGCACAACACAGAGCTCCTTTTTTAAGGCAGTTCAGCAAATAAAGGTGTAACCAGTTTTAATATATGATTTTTGTACTATTATTCCTTTATTTGATAGCGAAACTAGAGAGCAACAAGAAATATGGGGAGAAAAGGGAGGGAATGAAAATGATGTTGAGAGTCTTCAAACATGTTCCATGACTCAAATCTACTCACCAGTGTGTATGAAAACAAATCTTCGTTATCATCACCACACAACATGTTGCAGCCATCTCTCTCCATGAGCCGGTGAAAAACACCAATCTGGGTGCAGTAGCCAACACTCTGCTGCTGGCCTGGTGGTGCCTCTCCAACACCAGTGAACTCCACCTCATAACTGTAGTCCAGACACACCTTCAGAGCCCTGAGGAGGGATGTAATGTTAACAATATTCATTTAATTCTTTACTGTTTTTTGACAGTGCTTATGTGTTCTAGGGTGGAATTATTATCAAAATTTTCTGTTGCAATCATCATCTTTCTTTCTTCATTATTTTTTTGAAACGTTTATTTCTGAATTTGTAACCACGACTTTGACAATTCACTATACTGGCATGTTTGGGCTGGTAGATAACCCTCATCCCACCCATGATAACATTAAAAGGCTACACAACTTAAACTATAGAAACAAATACACTTAAGGTGCAATATAATCATAATCAAAACAGTGCAAACCTTTGCCAAGGTCCACGAGTCCCCTTTTGGACTCAGATATTAGCCATCTAAAAACACCTCAATTTTTCATCAAGATCCATGCATTATTCCCTAAAAAATGTAGGAACATGTCAAAAACACCCTCTCACAATGTGAGTAAAAAAATTCTTGAATCCATCTCTTTATCCAGATCCACACCATGAGTTAATGGAATCTATCCTGCAACTAGTTTTGTGATGTTTTGTTTTGTACATTATGTGTAATCCTGCTGAAAAACCAACAAACTGACATAAGGGGGATTTGGAGGTAATAAATAAAACAGATAAATTAGTTGTTAATGGAGATTCATTCCTCAGATTCATTATCAGGTACAGCTTTTAACCAACTGAATTCTGGTTGCTCAAGCCAACAATTATTAAATTTACAATTTCCCACAGTTGTATCAGATTCCACTGTCAAAGTTGTTCCAGAACTGGTGAAGTGTGCGGTGATAAATTCAGACCAGGCTGCTGGCAAAATGCCACTTACGTTCCTGATACTTTAGAAAGAGGTACAGCATGCAGAACTAAATGTGAATCTCACCTACATATTTCACCAAAACAAAAAAAAAGATGACGATGGAAGCGGTGAATGAACATACGTATTTAAGTCCAAACTAAATGTAATTTAAGACCTATATACAAAATATGGACGTGTTTAAGACTTCTTATGGCCTAAAATTAAGATTGTCAAATTTTAAACTTTTAAGACCCCGCAGAAACTCTGTGTATATAACACTATCTCAGCTATCATTGGGCTGTCGGCTACAGTCAAAAAAAGCCTGAAAACGGATCCTTAAAAATAGCATACCAGGACTGGAACTCGGCTCTAGTCCACTCAAACTTGTGGTCACTGTGCCTGAAACCTGTCAGTCCAGGCAGAAGGGGGTTGAACTCGGAGTTTGGGGTGCTGACGATAACTGTAACTGGGTTCATGTAACCAAACACCACCTCAGAGAAGCCCTCCACATCAACAAGGGTGAGATGTTCTATGCTGCAGATAGCCAGGGAGGAAAGATCGTGATAAGTAATGGCACAGACAGACATAGTGATGGAAACAACACAGATAGAAAGAAAGCCCAGGTTAACGTGGAAATGGTAAGAAAACTTCAACAGCCCCTTACAGCTCCACACAGGTCACCAGGTCAAAACCTCTGAGGCGGACGTCTTTCTGTGTGACTGAGCCCTGGTACAGCTCAATGCGCAGCTGATCATAAGTTGGCTGCAGATAGTCCGTTGATAGGGGAGCTAATCCATGCCTGCAAGAACATACAAACACAGTGTGCTGTCAAATCAGCTTTTTGCTTCTACTCTGCATACATTTCCATGCCATGTGCTGATATCATAAGATCAGAGCTTGCATTATACCATAGAACGCTACAGTGAATATCCCTGTAAGGTGATGATTTCTTAATGATTAACAGAATCCATTAGATGGTACATGCAGAATATGACAATGAAGCACACATGCGAAAGTTTGCATTTTCAACAAGCTATGTGCAGAGTGCTGCCATAATGTAATTTTCCAAGAATCCGTCACAATCAAATAAGATTTAGAATAAGAAATAAGAGTCCAATACCTAATTCTTCTAAAAATGTAATCAAGTCTTCCAAGAAGTTTTAAAATATTTATGCAAGATCCAATACATAATAGAAAAAAAAAATCCATCAAGAACCAAACCTTTCTTTGAGGTAAAGGGGATGTAAAGTTCACAAAGGATTTAACTGGAATTGATAGAAAAAGACTAATTTCCAATAAGACCGTTGAAATCTTTAAAAACAACCTTTGCCTCTCCATAAAGAGTTTTACAAAAGTATGGGAATCCTAAAAGGACTCTACCAGAGCATGTGGAATTAAAACATTTCTCCAAAAGGACGTAGGAAATCCTAAAAAGGACCAACGTTATTCTTATTACATTTTTAATGCCTTTTTAGAAATGTATGGGACTGGATTCTATCAGGAAGGTCGAAAATCGTGTCGGACCTTTTGACCAGGGCAACCCTGAAACATTACCAGATATTAATTATTCAGTCACATCTTGGATTGCTTGAACATAAATAACTACTACATACATGTGTTTCTTTACTTTGGCACCATTGATGTCCACTCCAACCAGAAGTTCAATTTCACGGTGAAACTTGAGTTTCTTGAGAAGGCTGCACTCACCGCAGCCCAAGTCCACCACCTGAGGAGGACAAACTGTGTGAGCATAAAAGCTAGTCTTGGCTGGAGCGAGTACAACATCCTGGGTTAAAGTGAAAGTTATCACGGCAAAAAAAAAAAAAAAAAAAAAAACATTAGGACTAAGGCGTTAAGCTAACGTTAGCTCTGCGACGTTGCTTAGCATTAATTAGCATTAGCGTTACTTGTTTCGGTGAGGACGTTAATTACCTTTTGAATGACCGTTAGCAAAACGTAGTTTTGAAGTTAAAGAGTTCACTGTGTTTCCCATGGAGACGGTAGCTACCTTAAGTGGTTTGTTCCTCTTGACAAAATCGATGACATAATGGTGTCTCTGCCTGTGAAGCGGCGGACTGAACAGTGGCTCCATCCTTTACATTTTAATCCAGCAAATTTCAGCTAACATTAACGTGTATAAGGCCGCCGGACCACAGAGGGCGCTGTTATTACTTAGTGCTGACGCGTTAACTTTTTTGGACGACGACGTCCATCGGTGAAATAGGTATTTGTGAAGGATTTATATGGTTCGAAAATGGTGTGGCGTTCACCTGTGAATATTATCCTGCTGAAGTTTTTGTGTAACTATCGGTTTGGTTTACCGTAGAACAGAGCTTATTTATGACGATATTCCAAAGTCCACTGTAAAAAAAACCTTAAACTTTTTGACAAGCCTACAATAATACGTCATTGCTACGCCACCCATTAATAAAAACAAGATGGCTGCCTGCTAAATGACATTTGCAGTTTGATTCTGGTCACATATCAGCTATAGTGAGAATTAAGGATGGATCTAAATATAAAGTGCTCGTTGATCTAGCCTGTTCAAAAATTATGTCAATGAATTGCATTTATATCATACAATAATTATTCAAATTCAGTGATATAAATGTAATCAAGCATCAATCAAACCAAATAAATGTTTAATGCTTCTCTATTTCTTAATTCCTTCTCAATAATAAAAAAAAAATGTTCCCTCCCCATCACTTTTAAACAGATACAAACAGCCAGACTAAAAAAAACCTAAAAGGCTTAACTGAAAACATAATGTAAACACAGACATGTCATTTCTGGTTATTATGTCTGAAGATAAGTCACAAGTCTTTCACTTACAAGTCAGAGTGTCAAGTCATTTATTTTCTGTCAAGTCAAATTGTAGGTCATCAGAGCAGTCACTGACGCAAGCTGACTGAAGTCAAAGTCACAAGTCGACAAAAATTACGAAGCTGGAATAAGGGAATTCTGCCTAAAAAATTCAGAGTAATCAGAAAATCAGAGTAAATGACAATTATTTTTCTGGCAATCAACATTTTGTTTTATCGACTCATTAACTGGATCAGCTGTAATACTTTTGTTTAGCACTTAACTAAGACATTGTACATGGTGAACATTACACCTTCTCAACATCAGCTTGTCAACATTTTCAATGTGAACATGTCAGAATTTAGCTCTAAGCACCAGTCTCAGAGAGTCACTGGAATGGCTGCGATATGGTTTTGTTAAAATGTATTTATGTATTTTTCTCCTAACCTCCTTTTGGATGATTGTGTGTAGAACCAGGGCCTTGAATTCTACCCTGTAAAGCTCAAACTTATTTTTCATTCTTACTGTGAGTCCACTGAAGAATTTTTGGGTTTCAAATTTGTGAGAAGCATAGCTGAATAAAACAATCTAAAAGAAAGAGAATAGATACTTCATAACTGATTTACATCAATCAGCTCACTGTGAGCCACACACACACAAACTCCCTGCCTGAACTGACCTATGCCTAAGAGAATATGAAATTCCCTTCAGCAAGAAACAACATGTCATTATACCACAATTTGTGTACCCTATTGCGTGGCAGCCTGTTAACACCTTCTTGATAGATAATGATGTCTCACACCACAGGGACATGCCTCCAATCAAAGGTGTTAAGAGAATATTTTAGCATGAACACACTGTGCGGCTCTCCTCATCTAAACATGATGTAATAGGGACATTTTATGTCACAAGAACAAAATGGGTTGTTTAGTGTTTCAGCCACATCCTCCAAAAGGTTATAATGCCAAAATCATGGATCAGGTGTAATCAAAGGCTTGTAACTCACAGACACTTTGTCGCAATTCAAAAACCTTATATACACACATTAAGTGAAATGTGTTGAATCTCGTATTATAGGCTACGCCCATTTATGCCTCCGTTTTTCCCGCAAATTTGTGAAATGTCGCTAGCCTATTTTTTCAAAATCCTCCCAGGCGATTTCACCCATTTGCACCAAACTTTGCACACATCATCTGTGTACTCATCTGTGGAGATTTTAGATATTCCAAACTATTCCACTATTTCCAATGCAAAAGTGGTTTTGGCCCATAAATCCCACACAACATGTCGCACCTTTGTAAACCTCATATCAATGTGGTCCCTAAATTCAGCTGAATTGCACTTTCACGGAAACTTTCTATTCACAAAATCACAAACAATGAAAAACCTACTTTTTCGAACTCCTCCTAGGCGATTTGACCGATTCGCACCAAACTTTGCATGTAGCATGTGTGGACCCTCCTGGCAAAAATGATCGAAAGAATTTTGATAGTCCATAAAACGCCCGAAAATATAAAACAACAATTTCCCACATATTGTGGTGAAAACAGACAGTCTTGCATATATTTATGAAATACTGTCCAATTATCACAAAAATGTTCATAATTGTCTTCCATTGCCCGATGAGGGTTTTTGCAAAATCTGGTGCAAACCGGCCGATAGATGACGCTCTGATGGGAGTCTAATTAGTGTGAATGGAAGTAAATGGGAAAATCTTCAAATCCTCTTCCAAACTTATTGATCATCATTTCAACCTCTTCTTGTACCTTATAGTTTGGGCTACAGACACCATTCCAACTTTTAAATAGTCTCTTTGGCATGTATTCAGCTTTTTAAAATCTTCTACAGTTTTGAAATCATCCCAGTTTTGGTTTTAAGGATTTTTAGCCCATCTTCTTATTTTATAATGTGTGTATTGCGTGAACTAGAGGGTGTGACATCATCGCTAGAGTGGAGAGCAGCTAGAAAAACTGGAGAAAGAATTCTCTTCAGTTTGATTTTGATCCCACATCTTTTACTTCACATTGACAGTATATACATAGAAATGCAGGAGGAAATCTTGTTGGCTTTCAGCTGATGGTCATATTTAAGATGTAGGACTTACATCCTTGGCTGTAGCAGCCCTAGAGTGACAAGCACTCCAGCAACTCCTCCATAAACGGCAATGTTAATTTGAACCTAAATTTCTGGAGGAGAGCAGACGGTACCTGTTTTGTCTCTCACTCTATTTCCCTCATTTCTCACTCTACAAAAAAATAAAAAAAGACATCACAGAGTTCAGCAATGTCTTCTGTTACTCAATATATAACTATTTTGGCAATAAACATTACATTTTTTTTACATTACATTACACAAGCCCGACGGCAGCGTGGACTGCGAGGGCCCGTTCATGGTTGCTTGCAGCTTTAATTTGCTGTTTTATTTTCAAAGAGACTTTCCTTGTGTGTATGTTTAAAACTTATTCTTTGTCTCTTTGTATAAAATTAGTACCTGTTTATTTTGTCTCACACACACATACACACACACACACACACACACACACACACACACACACACACACACACACACACACACACACACACACACACACACACAAAAACACACACACACAAGATCAGCCCCTGAGTTAGCATTGTACTGGCACAGCTCTTGTTGAAAATATCTTGTGACATTGCTGCAAACAAGAGAGTAGCTTTGCCTCACTCTTTTTTTCAACATAATAGTACCAGTCTCTGTTTGAGTGAGTGAATCTTTGTTTTTCAACCTGTATTTGGGTCGTTTTGCTAAATGAGATTCAAAATGGTAGTTAGCTGGATAATATAGCACAGGACTCCTGAATAGGTGGTGTCTATCTTTGCCAGGTTATTGCAGTTTTTCTCAATTGTCTACACACAAAAACTAATGTTAACATAACATTAGCTGTCTTTGTTTGAGTGAGTGAGTGAGTCTTTGTTTTTCAACCTGTATTTGGGACTTTTTGCTAAAAGGGATTAAAAATGGTTATAATTAGCTGTATTTTATAGCGCAGGACTCCTGCGGTGGTGTCTGTCTTTGCCAGGCTATTAAATTATTTGGCCAACCCAGTGCCGGCCCTGAGAAATGTGGCCCTAGGCAAGATCTTAGCCATCACCCTCTTGCATTGCAGTCAATTTCACAATCAACTGTCATACACTCACACAGAAACTGCATGCATGTATGTATTCAAGATTTTATGTCCTTTAAGTCAAAAATATCACACCAAATAAAAACTGAAGAAAGACACAAGTGATAAAAATACAATATAAATCAGGCATTACGCAAACATATTATCTCTCAGCCTCAGAGTGCCATCTCTCACTATCTATTGTCAGCTGCTTTGCAAAACGACCTCCAACTCCTTCCATGTTGCCATGTGGGTATTGTGCTGCTGGCTATCCTCATGAACCTTCAGAAAGTGACTTGCATTTTTCCAGTCCTTTAGTCCTCCCTTATTAAGTCTGGATTCTTTTGAAGAAAACATTTAGCAGCAGTGCAAGCTACCATTTCTGCTTGAGTACATCAGCCAGCTTCTTTTGATTTATTCAGCATTGACTAAGACTCTGTTACAAAAGTCATGTTGACACTCTCCCATCTTTGTTTTGGGGAAATGTGTACCTGCTTTTTTATTTGAATTAGTCCTCTATGAACTAGCTCTCATCTTACGTAGTCACTTAGAAGAGATGGTCAGTCAGCAGGTCTATTGGTGCAGCCTTTAGTCCTGATGCTGTGTCACTCTGCTGTGCTGAGGCAGAGGGACAGGAGCACCTGATGCTGTGTCACTGGGCTGGCGGTGAAATATGTTATAAGTGCATCTGAAGAGAGAAGAGAAGTATATGTGACCACTGCATGTTACATTTTAATAAACAATAAAACCCAAGACAAAACAGATGCTTGATGTGAGCTATACATAATAACATAGACTAATAATGAAAATGCGATGAGATGCATTCAACCCGTGGATGACTGCGCCCCTAGCATGTGCCTATACTGCCTATGCCCAGGCCGGCTCTGGGCCACCACATGAATCTTTGAGGTGCTCACAGCATTGAAATACTACATTTAAAATAATCAAGAAATACATCTTCTAAATACAGTGTCCCCATACTGTGGATAATAAACAGAAAAAAGATACATTTTGGTAGTATGTCCTATTGAAAGTTATCTATATTTTATATTTATATTTATCACTGTGAATTCATCCACTGGCTGGAAGATAAGGTTGAAGCTATACTTACGTAAATAATTATATGGAGGAAAACAAGATGGGAGAGATAGGAAGCAGTCGCATTGCATTGGTAGCTTGACAGAGGAGGGGAGATGTAGGAAAGGAAATAAAATCAAGTATGAGAGTGAATGATGTAATGAAGAGTTGTTGTGGAGTGTGTGGAGAGGAGCAAGGGGAGGAGATGGGGGCAGGAAGGAAAGATGATGGAAATGAGGAAGATAAATATGTCACCTCATGAAGTTCACCAGAGGGCTGTTTGACCTCAGCAGGTCTCTGTTCAGATCAACAACCACCTTCTCTGCTGGTCATGGAGACACTGAAAGCAGCTGACCTCTGTATCCTCCTCAACACCTCCCGCAGGTCAATGCCTGTTACTCCCAGATCCATGGTCATCAAAACACTGCTGTCCTGCATCTCTGTGCTCACTGTGGTGCTCAACTTGTTGGTCATCATCTCTATCTCCCACTTCAGGCACTGACACTTTTCTTGAAATATGATGGATAATGTTTATTATATGCTGTTCTGTGTTATTCTATGCTAATTTCTTATTCCACCTTCTATGCACTTCTAATGACTGTGTTTTTGAAAAAAGATTTGTCAAAGCTATCAGGACTTTTTGGATCTGAATTATTTAACACTTTATTTGGCATGTAGGCTGTGCAGAAATTGGTTTTCAAGCTGCTGTAAATGAAATGTCACTGTCCACATTCTGTCCGTATTCTCACACTAACTGCTGTGATGTAAACTCATTTGAACTGAACATGAGACACTAATCATTATCTCTTCCTCCAGGCAGCTCCACACCCCCACCAATCTCATCCTCCTCTCTCTAGCTGTGTCTGACTTGTTGGTGGGCCTTGTAGTGATGCCATCTCAAATCGTCCTGATGCAATCTGTTTTGTTTCTAGATAAAATGTCATGTGTTTTCTTGTACCTGTGTGGCTTCATCCTCACCTCTGCCTCAGTTGGGAACATGGTGCTCATATCAGTGGATCGTTATGTGGCTATTTGTTACCCTCTGCGATATTCTTCCATGATAACACCAAGAAGAGTTCAAATCTATTTGTCTCTGTGTTGGTTCTGTTCAGTGATCTACAACTTTATGTTACTGAAAGATCACTTGTCACAGATAGATTTGTTGAATTCCTGCTATCAAGAGTGTTTTCTTGTCATAAACTACATTTTTGGGGCAGTAGACTTGCTGGTCACCTTTTTCTGCCCTCTTACTGTCATCATAGTTCTCTATATGAGAGTATTTGTGGTGGCTGTGTCACAGGCACGTGTCATGCGGTCTCAAATTTCAGCTCTCAGATCAAATACTGTGACTGTTAAGAGATCTGAGATGAGGGCTGCTAGAACTGTGGGTGTTATCCTTCTTGTGTTTGTACTTTGTCTCCTTCCATACTACAGTTCTTCTATAGCAGGACAGGACACAAAAAGCATGGCTTCATCAGTTCAAATGTGGCTGTTCTATTCCAACTCCAGTTTGAATCCTCTGATCTATGCCTTTTTCTACCTGTGGTTTAGAAAATCAGTTAAAGTCATTGTCAGCCTTCAGATACTACAGCCAGGCTCCCGTGAGGCCAAGATACTGTAGAGATAAGGAATCAATGTGTTTAACTTAACCATTTTATGAAGGAGACTTTAGTCAAATTGATGGTGAAATGTATGTTTGTACATTTATTTACTTTGGTAGCAATATACTGAACTCAATAAATGACAGCAAAAACTGTTTTGATGCAACCTTTCCAGTGAAGATGATGAAGTTCCACTCTTGGTGTGGATCAAATACTGAACATGCAGTTTGCTCAACAAATCCTGTCAGTGTGTTGATTTTGTAACAGAAGCACTGGCCCTGATCCACAGACTTGAAAAAGACAACATGTTGAATGTATAATCAGTGCTAAAAGCAAAATGTGATGCTAAAAACATTGCTGTGAAATGGTTGTTGTAATTTAAAAAGCAAAATAAATACTTTCATCACGAGAATGTTGGGCATAATTAAGAGACACAGGAGGTGTCATGTAGAAAAAAAATATTTGTGCTTTCATTTTAATAATTCATGCTTCTGTTTTCCCCCCTTCAGACCACCTCCCACTGCTTCAAAGTAGCTTCAAATACCAAATTACCAATAATTAATTAAGACAGAACTATGTACTAAGGTCACCTCAATAACAAAAAACATGCAAATTCCTTATGAGTCAAAGAAATCGGAGGAATCATGCACATGCACATTTCTAATCTATATAGGAATCTATATTGTGTTATTTGACATGCTCTTGATTCTTGTGTTTCAAAATGACATTATTTTATATTTCCATCCATCCATCCATCCATCCTCCTCCGCTTTATCCGGTACCGGGTCGCGGGGGCAGCTGTCTGAGAAGGGACACCCAGACTTCCCTCACCCCGGACACTTCCTCCAGCTCTTCTGGGAGGATCCCAAGGCGTTCCCAGGCCAGCTGGGCGACATAGTCGCTCCAGCGTGTCCTGGGTCTTCCCCGGGGTCTCTTCCCAGCGGGACATGCCAGGAACACCTCCCGAGGAAGGGGCATCCGAAACAGATGCCCGAGCCACCTCAACTGGCTCCTCTCGATGTGGAGGAGCAACGGCTCTACTCCGAGCTCCTCCCGGGTGACAGAGCTCCTCACCCTATCTCTAAGGGAGCACCCTGCCACCCTGCGGAGGAAACTCATTTCAGCTGCTTGTATCCGGGATCTTATTCTTTCGGTCATGACCCAAAGTTCATGACCATAGGTGAGGGTAGGAACGTAGATTGACCGGTAAATCGAGAGCTTCGCCTTTCGACTCAGCTCTCTCTTCACCACGACAGACCGGTATAACGACCGCATTACTGCGGCCGCCGCATCGATCCACCTGTCAATCTCACGCTCCATCCTTCCCTCACTCGTGAACAAGACCCCAAGATACTTAAACTCCTCCACCTGAGGCAGTAGCTCTCCCCCAACCCGGAGGGGACAAGCCACCTTTTTCCGGTCGAGAACCATGGCCTCGGATTTGGAGGTGCTGATTCTCATCCCAGCCGCTTCACACTCGGCTGCAAACCGCCCCAGGACATGCTGGAGGTCCCGGCCCGAAGGAGCCAACAAGACCACATCATCCGCAAAAAGCAGAGATGAAATCCTGTGGCTTCCGAACCAGATCCCCTCCGGCCCGTGGCTGCGCCTAGAAATTCTGTCCATGAAAATAATGAACAGAACCGGTGACAAAGGGCAGCCCTGCCGGAGTCCAACATGCACCGGGAACAGGTCTGACTTACTGCCGGCAATGCGAACCAAGCTCCTGCTCCGCTCGTACAAGGACCGTACGGCCCTTAACAGAGGGCCCCCGACCCCGTACTCTCGGAGCACCTCCCACAGAATGCCACGAGGGACACGGTCGAATGCCTTCTCCAAGTCCACAAAACACATGTGGACTGGTTGGGCAAACTCCCATGAACCCGCGAGCACCCTGCGGAGGGTATGGAGCTGGTCCAGTGTTCCGCGGCCCGGACGAAAACCGCATTGTTCCTCCTGGATCCGAGGTTCGACTATCGGCCGAATTCTCCTCTCCAGTACCCTGGAATAGACTTTCCCAGGGAGGCTGAGGAGTGTGATCCCCCGATAGTTGGAACACACCCTCCGGTCCCTAAATAGGGGGACCACCACCCCGGTCTGCCAGTCCAGAGGCACTGTCCCCGACTGCCATGCAATGTTGCAGAGACGTGTCAACCAAGACAGCCCTACAACATCCAGAGACTTGAGGTACTCAGGGCGGATCTCATCCACCCCCGGTGCTTTGCCACCGAGGAGCTTCCCAACTACCTCAGTGACTTCAGCTTGGGTAATGAATGAGTCAACCTCTGAGTCCTCAGTCCCTGCTTCCTCTATGGAAGACATGTCAGTGGGATTCAGGAGATCCTCGAAGTATTCCTTCCACCGCCCGACGATATCCCCAGTCGAGGTCAACAGATCCCCACCCCCACCGTAAAGAGTGTTGGTGGAGAACTGCTTCCCCCTCCTGAGGCGCCGGATGGTTTGCCAGAATTTCCTCGAGGCTGACCGATAGTCCTCCTCCATGGCCTCTCCGAACTTTTCCCAGACCCGAGTTTTTGCTTCCGCGACTGCCCGTGCTGCCGCTCGCCTGGCCCGCCGGTACCCGTGAGCGTTGAAGTACCCCAGAAGAACGAGTCCCCGGTTGGTGCACTCTCCAGTACCCCTCCCAGGGACTCCAAGAAGGCCGGGTACTCTGCACTGCTGTTCGGCCCATAAGCCGAAACAACAGTGAGAGAGCTATCCCCGACCCGAAGGCGCAGGGAAATTACCCTCTCGTTCACTGGGGTAAACTCCAACACATGGCGGCTGAGCCGAGGAGCTATAAGCAAGCCCACAACAGCTCGCCGCCTCTCACCGCGGGCAACTCCAGAATAGAAGAGAGTCCAGCCTCTCTCAAGGAGTTCAGTTCCAGAGCCCAGACTGTGCGTAGAGGAGAGCCCGACTATCTCTAGTCGGTACCGCTCAACCTCTCGCACCAGCTCAGGCTCTTTCCCCCCCAGTGAGGTGACATTCCATGTCCCCATGGCTAGAGTCACCATCCGGGGATTGGGTCGCCGGGGCCCCCGCCCACGACCGCCACCCAAATCACACGGCACCTGCCCCTTCTGGACCCTCCTGCGAGTGGTGAGCCCACAGGAGGGCGGGCCCACGTCGCTCCTTCGGGCTGAGCCCGGCCGGGTCCCGTGGGCTAAGACCCGGCCACCAGGCGCTCGCCTGCGAGCCCCAACCCCAGGCCTGGCTCCAGGGTGGGGCCCCAGTGACGCCAATCCGGGCGACGTACGCGTCCTCGTTTTAGTCTCTATCATTGGGGGCTTTTGAACCGATCTTAGTCTGACCTGTCACCTAGGACCTGTTTGCCTTGGGAGACCCTACCAGGGGCATTAAGCCCCGGACAACATAGCTCCTAGGATCTTTCAGGTACTCAAACTCCTCCACCACGATAAGGTGCCGGTTCATATTTCATTGCATTTAAACATATTAGGGGTGTAGTACAACACCTGTCTTGCTCAAACACCATGAGGCTTGTCCAATTAAAGCTTCACTGTTACCCCAACAGGGCCTGATGTAGGTCAGAGCTTTCATCTCCTGTAAGAAAATAGAATTAACATCCACCTGAAAGGTGTGTTTAGTGCTCTGACAAAAAATTAATTCAGATGGAAATAAAAAGTTGACATGTCCCATGCTTATATTAGTTTACCAACAATGATATCTATAGATAGACAGCTATTCTGATGATTTGATAACTTTGAGTTTTAAGTGTGAGCATTTTTCACCGTTGTCTTAAATGATATTATTAATTCTCTTTGCACTTTTAAATATTTTCAACAGATCTCTTGACAAAATGAACAAGAATGAATATTACTGTCAGATTACTCTGTCATGATCATGAGCTCCAGCTTTGAAAAGACACACAGGGACAACAAAGCATCATTATCAAACCTACTTTTTACTCAAATAGGTTTTTATCAGCCACACATTAAAGCTGGTTTTGTTCTCGCCCTGGTTTGTGTTAGTGTATGTTGTGTAGTATATGTATGCTACACCTTGCTGTCACCTATTGTTGCCACCTGCTCCAAGCACTCAGTTGACCGGCCGTGCTAACTTCCAACTCAAACTACCTGAACGGCATTTGGCAGTCCCTGCAAATACACAAACTGACCCGCAGGCAGGAGCCCGTACCGACACCAACCTAGACCTCCAGCTCTGATACTTTGTTGATGCTGTGTGTTTAGCACTCAAGGGTGTAGGTTTGATGTTGAAATTGGTGGGGACATAGCCAGGTACCCCCCACCACCACCATGCACCGCCAGGGGAGAAAAATTGTATACGTTGTTATGCAGAGTAATGACACTAATGACAGACGAGGAGGCTCTGTAATAATGATATCTGAGCTTTACTTCAGTCATAGTGCATTACATTACATTATAGTGCAAACCACTGCATTAAACTTTGAATTAGGCTATACATAGATTAACAACAGCTGTCTACAGCTGGACCAATTTCCTTAGAAATAGACCACATTATATAATTAACCACTCCCTAGGACTGCATGTGAACATATGCAGGCAGGCAACATCACATTTCTAAAGTTAATAATAACACCTTTTATATTTTGTGTAACAGTTTTTGATAATCCAATATGCTATAATATTCGTAAACCAACACTGACATAGAAGGTTTGATTGGCTAAAATTGTTTGGATGCACGTTGGTTTAAGGAGAGGCGAAGTTACAACAGTAATTGGCACCAATCTGCCATACTTACAAGAGCCGTCAACTGAATAAATGCTAGGTGTAGCCTATCGGAGTCTGGCACACAATCAGTGCACTTGCAAGTGAGAGCCTGCAGTAAGACCGATCGGGTGACATTATTTAACCATCCATCTCCAGCAAATACGATCAGACAGCTTGAACACATACATAAAGCACATTTGCCTAACAGTGCAAACAGGCCATCTCTCAAATTGGAAAAAGCACGATGGCGGATGCTGACAGACAGCCTACAACAAGCCATTAAACATCCCAATTTTGCTGCGCTAATGTCAAGACAAGGGCTGTGATCTTTCCATTCGCCCAACTACTTCGTTGTCCAACCAGCTGGCAAGTCACTTGCGCTAGCAGCAGCAGCTAACGTTACCTCAGCACCTGCTGCATCTTCAAAGCACTCGGCCTCAACTTCACATTGTTCTTCTGGGGAGTCACAGGGTGGGAGAGGATCCTCTGTTCTGGTAGCAAGTGGGCCCACTGTGCTAGCTGCACCAGCATCGTCTTTTGGTTCCCTTTTCATCTCTGACTGCCACCTTTTTGGATGTGAATCCAAAGTGTGTGAGTGATGCACTCTGGCTTAGCATTCGCTTGCTAGTCATTTTTAGTATGACTTCTCTACATTGTCGTTCTTCTGTTTGTAGCACATTTTGCATACACACCAATTTGCATACATGCACAGGCCTGGCTGGCTCTGCTTGGCAAAAAATAGAACATGAATATATCGTTTGAATTCTGAATAGTGGACATGGTGAAAAACATTTTAGTGACAATAAAATATTTTATGTTTTAATTTTTTTGACAAAATTTGAGATCCCACTCAGTTTTTGCTTCTGAGGCTTTCAGGGGGGTCTCATGGGTTATTTGGGGGCGTCGAGCCCCCCAGACCCCCATATTTCGCACACTGGATTTAATTTATGTGCAACATGAGGCACATTTTTTTTCCTTCAACCATAATATTGGTGTGGACATGTCAGCCATCGTTTGAGATTAGTATAGACTATGTCCATACGGTCCATATGCAATTCTACATCTGTGTTAGCAACTACATGGTGCACATGGTAAACATTGCACCTTCTCAACATCAGATTGTTAACATTTTTATCATGCATGCAACAGCCACAGAGAGCCACTGGAATGGCTGTGATTTATAGTTTTGTTAATATGTATACATTTATGTATTTTACTCCTAACCTCCTTTTGGATGTAGTTTTGTGTAGAACCAGGGTCTTGATTTCTATCTTGTCAAGCTCAAACTTGTTTTTCATTCTTACTGTGAGTCCACTGAAGAATTTTTGGGTTTCAAATTTGTGAGAAGTGTTTTATTTGATTTTATTTGGTTTTTGCCAGAGACCATGTGAAAAAAAGAAAGAGAGGAGAGACCTCATAACTGATTTACACTGATCAGCTCACACTGAGGCATACCGGTATATACATAAACTCCCTACCTGAACAGACCTATGCCCAAGAGAATATGAAATTCCCTTCAGTGAGAAACAACATGTCATTATATCACAATTTATGTACCTTATTGCATGGCAGCCCATTAACACCTTCTTGATAAATAATGATGTCTCACACCACAGGGACATGCCTCCAATCAAAGGTGTTAAGAAAATATTTTAGCATGAACACACTGTGCAGTTCTCCTCGTCTAAACATGATGTAATAGTTTGGAAACAGGGACATTTTGTGTCACAAGAACAAAATGGTTTATTTAGAGTTTCAGCCACTTCATTTAAAGGGTTATAAGGCCAAAATCATGGATCACTGCAATGTAAGTGGACAGCAGACCATGGTAACAGAAGCCAGAAATTTAAATCTACTAGGATGAAGTTAAATTCTGGTGGCCCCTTTGAACAAAAGGTGATGAGGGTTAAACAAAGTAACATTTGTTTTAGAGCCATACTGTACCACTGTACTAACCACCACTGTTAGTACAGAACAGCTTCTCTCCTCAGTTTGTCTGCAGCTCTCAAAATATTTAAATTTTATGACTAATCCAACCTGAATGAATCAGAAATAAGTCAGAACCACACGGCATGACAAGCACAAAGAAGAACTCTGATAATTGTATAGAAAAAGTCAATCTTCTCACTGATGGCCTTGTGTGCTTATGTGCTGTAGGTCATATACAGGAATCCATATTAAACTGTTTGATGACCACTTACAATGTTCTTGTACCACATTTACGTTTGTGACTTTCAGTACACATAATGAACACTGAGTTCTAGTTTACTTATTTGCTGTTTTATTTTCAAAGAGACTCTCCTTGTGTGCCATGTTTTCCTTTATAATTTTTAAAACTTATTCTTTGTCTCTTTGTGTAAAATTAGTACCTGTTTATTTTGAAACACACACACACACACACACACACACACACACACACACACACACACACACACACACACACACGAGATCAGCTCCTGACTTGGCGTTGTACTGGCACAGCTCTCGCTTTGCCTTAGTTCTTTTTTCAACATAACAGTAGCGGTCTTTGTTTGAGTGAGTGAGTCTCTTTTTCAACCTGTATTTGGGTCCTTTGCTAAAAAGGATTAAAAATGGTAGTTAGCTGGATTTTATAGCGCAGGACTCCTGATTAGGTGGTGTCTCTTTGCCAAGCTATTACAATTTTTCTCGATTGTTTACAAACAAAAACTGGTATTTGAGACACAATGACCACAACATGTAACTCATGCACAAACCCCCTGAACCAATTCTGCTAAACTACAAGCACAATTTCTGCTTTACACTCAAACTGCAGTTCTAAAACACACTTTTTTCAAAACACTACACACAATTCTCTGCATTTGGCACAATTTTCATGGAGAAAATCTCTTGTTTTCACAAGGAACATTCAAAATTCTAAAGTCAATTGCCCTACTATGCACACTGAGTCATCACATGGTCAAACACCTGTCACACAGTTTTAAAATTAGCAATCAGAGCTTTAGCATAAAAGGCCAATAGGTGAGCTCTTCTGTTTTGGAGCAATGGATGCCAACATTGGAAACAGAGGCAGATCCAGAGGAGTGAGAGTAAGAGGAGGAGGACGGGGAGGACGAGGACTGTAATCTCTGATGAGATCCGAGCCACTTTGGTTGACCATGTGGTCAACCATGGTCTAACAATGAGGGAGGCTGGGCAAAGAGTACAGCCAAATGTGAGAGGGTACACTGTAGCATCCATCATCCGGACATTCCGAAATGAGAATAGGTAAGAAATCTACTCTCATAAGAAAATTGCAGTGCTGCACATCAATACAGTACTCAATGAGTACAGTAGTACAGTATCGCCTGTGGAGTGTTCTGCTGACTGTAAAAATAAAGTATGTTTCAAGTATTTGGGAAATGTATTCCTACTTTGTATTCCTACACAGTATTTACAGTATTTTACTATGTGTATTGCAGAACTGAAAGATTACCAACACAAGGTGGTCGGGAACATCTTCTGTCCCCTAAACAGGAAACTGAAATCCTGAACATGGTCCTAGAAAATAACGCCATAACATTACGGCAAATACAAAGAAAAATAATAGGAAACAATGAGATATTTCAAAATATTCATAGGGTAAGCTTATCAACACTGGACCGTGTCTTGCACAGAAATAATCTGAGGATGAAGCAGGTCTGCAGGGTGCCATTTGAACACAATTCAGAAAGAGTCAAAGAATTGCGATATAACTATGTGCAAGTGAGTCCTATACAATCCCACAATTGATGTATACTCTCAACACCGTATAAAATATACATATTTCAGTATTGTAATCATAACGATTGTGCTTCACAATCGTGACCACTCCATGTCTATTTCTGATATTGTCACGTGTGTTTCAGAGAGTCCTTGAGCTAGAGGTGGCTGCAGTGGAGCACCAGTTCATCTTCATTGATGAGGCTGGATTCAACCTCACGAAGAGACGAAGGAGGGGAAGGAATGTCATCGGCCAGCGTGCCATTGTGGAAGTTCCTGGGCAGCGTGGAGGGAACATCACAATGTGTGCAGCCATTACTCACCACGGCGTCACCCATCACCATGCCACTCTTGGTCCCTACATCACCGCCCATCTGATCACATTCCTGGACACCCTACACAACATACTCATTCCACCAGATCAGATAGACGGCCCAGAGCAGCTCAGGTACGTTGTAATTTGGGACAATGTAAGTTTCCACTGGGTTGCTCTGGTTCGTAACTGGTTCACTGCCCACCCACGCTTCTTAGTTGTCTGTCTCCCTCCATATTCTCCATTCCTTCAATCCAATTGATTATTTTTTTTCTGCTTGGAGATGGAAAGTTTATGACAGCAATTCACAAACGCATATACCCCTTCTGCAAGCGATGGAAGAAGCATGTGGAGATATAGCAGTCGATGCTCTTCATGGATGGATTCGCCATGCTAGACGATATTTCCCCAGATGCTTGGCCAGGGAAAACATTGCTTGTGAGGTGGATGAGGTGCTGTGGCCAGACAGAAACAGAAGAGAGGATGCAGCATAGTTTTTTTTTTTGTTTGTTTTGTTTTGTTTTTTTTACAGTAACTGAGTAAATTCCTCTGTTTTGTATGTAGACCACTGTATGTGGAACATTGTGTTGGATGGGATGTACACTGTGTACATTGTTTTTTTTTTTGTTTTTTTTTATATTACCGCGTAATTGTGTGTCCTGAGTATTAAAAACAATATTCTCAAATATTTTACAACACAGTCATGTATGAGCTGTCTGTAGTAAGTGTAACACTGAACAAAAAAAGGCCTAAGTCATCATGATCAATGAAGAAGAAGTGTTGTCCATTCATCATAGTGTTTTACATTGAGCACATCAGTGTTCAACTGGTTCTTCTAAATGTCTATTCATTTGATGGTTTGTGTGTGCCATTTGAAAACAAAATACCATTTTGAGAAGAAATAACATTGTTTTGAATGCATTTGTATGTAATACAGGAAACATTTTCATTTCAGTCAGACTATCTCTTTGCTCCTGCTAGCAAACACTCATTTGTTTCCTCCATCCCATATTGCCACTGCCTTCCAAGTATGGCATAAGAATGGTTTAGTATTTTTTAGTGATCTCTTTGTCAAAGGCACATTTGCTTCATTTCACACCCTACAAAAAAATCACAACCTTCCCAACAATCACTTTTTCAGATACTTACAGGTACATAGTTTTGCTAAGAAACATTTCCCATTTCCCTCCTTACCACCAAAAAATGCTGCTGATATCATTCTGGACCTGGACCTGGACCCTACGATGAAAAGAAGGGTGTCTAAAATCTACAAAACAGCACTGGGCATTAGTCCTCCTCAGTGGGACAGTGCCAGAATGGCCTGGGTGGACCTGGACCTGAGTGTTACACTGTCTGATGAGACATGGCAACGTAGTTTAAAACGCATACACACCACCTTTTTATGCATAATACATGGCCTTATTCAATTTAAAATTGTGCAATTATAGTATATTCTAATGAAAGTTCCCTACAACATTTTATATGTATATTTGTCAATGTGAATTCATACAATGGCTGGAATATAAGGTTGAAGCAATAACTAGGTAAATAATTATATGGAGGAAAAACAAGGTGTAAGAGACAGGAATCAGTTGCATTGCATTGGTAGCTTGACAGAAGAAGGGAGATGTAGGAAGGAAAAAAATCAAGTGTGAGAGTGAATGATGTAATTGAAGACTTGTTGTGGAGTGTATGGAGAGGAGCAAGAGAGAGCGAGAGAGAGAGAGAGAGCGAGACGGAGAGATGGGGGGGCAAAAGGAAAGATGATGGAAATGAGGAAGATAAATATGTCACCTCATGAAGTTCATCAGAGGGCTGTTTGACCTCAGCAGGTCTCTGTTCAGATCAACAACCACCTTCTCTGCTGGTCATGGAGACACTGAAAGCAGCTGACCTCTGTATCCCCCTCAACACCTCCCGCAGGTCAATGCCTGTTACTCTCAGATCCATGGTCATCAAAACACTGCTGTCCTGCATCTCTGTGCTCACTGTGGTGCTCAACTTGTTGGTCATCATCTCTATCTCCCACTTCAGGCACTGACACTTTTCTTGAAATATGATGGATAATGTTTATTATATGCTGTTCTGTGTTATTCTATGCTACAAACATCAACTTAATTTCTTATTCCACCTTCTATGCACCTCTATTGTCTGTGTTTTTGAAAAAGTTAGATTTGTCAGAGCTATCAGGATTTGTTGGGTCTGAATGATATAGTGCTTTATTTGGCATGTAGATTGTGCAGAAATTGGTTTTCAAGCTGCTGTAAATGAAATGTCACTGTCCACATTCTGTCCGTATTCTCACACTAACTGCTGTGATGTAAACTCATTTGAACTGAACATGAGACACTAATCATTATCTCTTCCTCCAGGCAGCTCCACACCCCCACCAATCTCATCCTCCTCTCTCTAGCTGTGTCTGACTTGTTGGTGGGCCTTGTAGTGATGCCACCTGAAATCGTCTTGATGCATTCATGTACGCTTCTGGATAAACTTTCATGTGCTGTCTTTTACCTTTTTAGCTTCATCCTCACCTCTGCCTCAGTTGGGAACATGGTGCTCATATCAGTGGATCGTTATGTGGCTATTTGTTACCCTCTGCGATATTCTTCCATGATAACACCAAGAAGAGTTCAAATCTATTTGTCTCTGTGTTGGTTCTGTTCAGTGATCTACAACTTTATGTTACTGAAAGATCACTTGTCACAGATAGATGTGTTGAATTCCTGCTATCAAGAGTGTTTTCTTGTCATAAACTACATTTTTGGGGCAGTAGACTTGCTGGTCACCTTTTTCTGCCCTCTTACTGTCATCATAGTTCTCTATATGAGAGTATTTGTGGTGGCTGTGTCACAGGCACGTGTCATGCGGTCTCAAATTTCAGCTCTCAGATCAAATACTGTGACTGTTAAGAGATCTGAGATGAGGGCTGCTAGAACTCTTGGTGTTATCCTTCTTGTGTTTGCACTTTGTCTCCTTCCATTATACTCTAATTTCATAGCAGGACAGGACACAACAAGCGTGACTTCATCAGTTCAAATTTGGCTGTTCTATTGTAACTCCAGTTTTAATCCTCTGATCTATGCCTTTTTCTACCCGTGGTTTAGAAAATCAGTTAAAGTCATTGTCAGCCTTCAGATACTACAGCCAGGCTCCCGTGAGGCCAAGATACTGTAGAGATAAGCAATTAATGTGCATCAGTGCATTGCAATTTTGTCAAATTGATGTTGAAATGTATGTTTGTAAATGTATTTGGTAGCAATATACTGAACTAAATAAATAACAGCAAAAAAACCCCCAAAAAACAGGATTTACTTTGATGCAACCTTTCCCAATGAAGATGATGAAGTTCCACTCTTGGTGTGGATCAAATATTGAACATATTTCCTCAACATATCCTGTTAGTGTGTTGATTTCGTAACAGAATCATTGGCTCTGATCCACAGACTTGAAAATGACAACATTTTGAATGTATAATCAGTGCTCAAAGCAAAATGTGAGGCTAAAACTGTTGTGGAATGGTTGTTGTAATTTAAAAAGCTAAATAAATACTTTCATCACAAGCCTGTTGAGCATAATTAAGAGGTGCAGGAGGTGTCATGTAGAAAAAACAATTAGTTTTTTCAGTTTAATAATCATGCTTCTCATTTCCCCCCTTCAGACCACCTCCCACTGTTAATTTCAAAGTACCTTCAAATACCACATTATTTACCTAATTAAGACAGAATTATGTACTGCATTAACCCCAGATGACAGAGGAATCTATTTTGTATTATTTGACATGCTTTTGATTCTTGTGTTTCAAAATGTAATTATTTTATTGGATCACTACATTTAAACATATTATGGATCTAGTGCAACACAAGACAACCTTTCACAGATTTATTTCTGTCCCTGAATTGTGCTGGGGCTCTTTTATGTTTATTGGAGAGCATTTTTAATGTTCTTGCATGGCATTAAATGGTGCTTGAAAAACTGTTGAGTGCTTTGAACCATTACATGTGGTAGACTCTAGCCATTTATTCCCTCAACTAGCAAAAACAAAGATATAATTTGTATGAAATTAAAGCAGGAACATTATATTTAGGTACCTTTTCTTTCTCAACTCAGCAACTGCTCATAATTCACAGTCAGTGGTCTTTACCATTACAGTTTGTGCAAACTTTCAGTGCGAACTACCTGAAAGGCATTTGGCAGCCCCTGCAAATCCACAACCAGACCTGCAGGCTGTACAGTTGTTCAGTGTGATTCCACATATGCCCCTTAGGTTGCGCCTTTGAGCTGTGTTGCAGAGTACTGACAGAAGTAGAAGAAGAATGTGTGTATGTTCACTCACACAAGGAAAAACAATTACTCATCATTAAATCTAATCTAAGTAAAATCAAAATGTGAATGTGTTGCCGTCCAGAAACCTCATGCTGGTTTAGCTGGTGGTCCAGCATGATGAAGCTGGTCCACCAGCAAGGTCCCATTAATTATGCTGGCCTACCAACATAGTCTTGCTGGTGATGTTGCTGATGAAGCTGGTCACCAGTATCCCATGTTGGTTGTTTACTTCAACTTGTGAGTGAAACGGGAGCAACAGTGTTGCTTGTTTTGGGTGCTCTCAAATGACCCCAAAATCTTGTAGGTTTGAAGCTTGTGTTCAATAAACTTGGTGTACTGTGACACACTCACTGACTCTGTGTCCTGTATTGGACTTTCACAGCCAACGTCACTCCTCCTCATAACGCAATATGAAATAAGTTGTTGACACATCCCAGCATACCAGCACCAACATACCAGCATTACCATGGGATGCTGGTGCTGGGATGCATACCAGCACCAAAACACAACATATGCTGGTCTTGCTGGTCACCAGCTATGATGGTCTATGATGGTTTCAGACCTTCTACATGGTGTCAGAAAGTGGCAAACCTACTGTGAGTATAATGTGGGTACCAGGCAGTGTTAGTCGTGTGTCTGACAGAGACCCACATCCGAGCCCGGACAGAGACAGAGAAATGACGGATCAAATATTCTCCATTGCACCTCCTGGTAACTTCAATTTTGAGGAATGCAGCTCATGGCCGCATTGAATAAGATGGTTTGAGAGGTTTAGACTGGCATTAGGGCTTAATGGAAAAGCAGACAATTACCAAGTCAACTCCCTCCTGTATGTAATGGCCAACAAGAGCGACGACATTCTCAGTACACGACCACACCACCAACAGAAGGCAGCCTATGCAGAGGTGACAAAAACCTTTGGTGAACATTTTATTGGTAAGCACAATGTAATATATGAACGTGCTATGTTTAATAGCAGACAGCAACAACAAGGTGAGTCAGCAGAGAATTTTATCACAGATGTGCATAAACTGGCAGAACACTGCAAATTTGGTGCATTAAAGGAAGAAATGATAAGAGACCACATAGTGGTGGAGATAAGAGACTCCAAGCTATCACAGATGCTTCAGTTTGACCCAGACCTGACAGTGGCAAAAACAATAACGCAGGTTAGGTAGCAGGGAAAAGTAAGGAAACAACAGCAACAGTGATATTGTGGATGCCATAAACACAAACAGAGGTAAAGCGGTCTACAACCAAGCCAAACACTGTAAACAAGACACACTATGCTGAGAAATGTAAGAGATGTGGTAAAATGCCACAACACCCATAGAAACCAGCCAAAGAGGCAGAGTGTCGTAAATGCAAGAAAAAGGGACATTTCGCTGCAGTCTGCAGATCATCTCAAAGAGTGGAAGCTACAGTGGAGAGTGACACCGAAAATGACATGGCCTTCATCGGGACAGTTAACACAGAAGGAAGAGAAGAGGAATGGTTAAAGAAATCAGCTTGAACAGAGAGAAGGAAACATTTAAACTGGACTCAGGGCCTCAGTTACAGCTCTTCCATTTACTCTAGAGCACATGATGGCAGGCTGATGACACCACCTAAGAAGATTAAAGGTCCAGATAACTGTCCATTACAGCTTTTAGGCATCATGAGAGCACACATTAAAACTGAACGTATAGAAACAAGGCAGAATGTATATGTGGTGGCAAACCTAGTGATGCCACTAGTGGGACTCCCTGCTTTAATAAAGTTGAACCTGATTCAACAGGTGGCTTCAGTTCAGGAGGAGAAACAATAAAAGAGCCATCAGTATAGAGCTATGTTTCCAAAAGTGTTTTCAGGGCTTGGAAAGCTACAGGGAAACTACAAGATAAAACTGAGAGATGGAGCAGTTCCTTATGCTCTCTCAGCTTCACACAGAGTCCCATTACCTATGAAAGACCAAGTTAAAGAAGAGTTAGACTGGATGGAAACAATGGGGTTATAAGAAAAATTGAGGACTTGACTGAATGGCTTGCAGGAATGGTGATGGTCCCCAAACCAAATTAAAAAATGATCCTCCCTGTTCTCTCTCTTCTGCACCTTAACATTTTCAGTTGACAATCTCCCAAATCATTGCAGGGGCAAAGGGCGCTCTGTGCCATGCAGATGATATCCCTGTCTATGGAAAGACAAAGCAGAGCATGATCAAAAACTGCAGTAAGTGCTTAAACGGTGTGAAAAAGCTGGCCTCGCTCCCAATGAAAAATGTGAATTGAAAAGTGAAAATTCCTAGGACAGGAGAGCAGGTGGCTGGCAGACAGATCCACAAGCAGGCAGGGACGTAGCAAACACGAAGCTACAAGGTTAGCACGGCAATCTGGGTTCACCTGGCACTGGCTGTGGAGGAAAGCCAGGCCCACATGCACGAACACACAGAACAGACAGGGGCAGAGACACAGGAGGAATAATACAGACAGGGAAACACAAAAAAACACAGGAGAGAAGGCAGGACTGCCATGATGGAATCATGACATGATAGACTACTACTCTCAATACACTGAGATAGCAAACCTCCCAACCCTGACAACATCTACAACTGTGGTGCGGCTGAAGGTAATCTTTGCAAGAGTTGGAGAACCTGAAATCTTGGTGACTGACAATGGCCCACAGTTTGCTTCCACACACTTTGCCAATTTTGCCGAGGACTATGGTTTCAGTCACACAACCAGTGGCCCTCGCTACCCCCAGAGCAACAGGGAAGCAGAGAGAGCTGTCCGCACAGTTTAACAGCTGCTAAGCAAAAACCCAGACCCTCAGGAAGCTCTCTTAGCTTACAGAGCTACACCCCTGGCTCACTGGCTGAGTCCAGTGCAACTGCTAATATGGAGCAGGGTAAGTTCAACAGTTCCAACCACCCCACAAGCGTTGAAATCAGCCAGGCCAAACCTCAGAGCATTCAGGGAAAAAGCGGGAATAGCAG
Source organism: Acanthopagrus latus (assembly GCF_904848185.1). Lineage (NCBI taxonomy): Eukaryota > Metazoa > Chordata > Actinopteri > Spariformes > Sparidae > Acanthopagrus > Acanthopagrus latus. The sequence goes on from NC_051049.1 coordinate 25,264,639, forward strand.
GGAAGGAGCCCAGCAGAGCCCTTTGATTTTTCCAAACCAGACAACTAGATTTGAGAGATTCCGCCAAGCAAGCAATTTAGCAGCAAGCTCCAATGGTGAACAGGGAGGTATGAATCAGGTGAAGACCTTGATATATTGTATGGGAGATGAAGCTGGTGCTGCTTTGAGAGGCTTGAAGCTAAGTAACGCAGATTTACGCCTATACTCGAAAGTGCGGGGTGCATTTCAGTCATTCTTTTGTATGAATGTGCATGTGCATGATTTAACGTGCAAGCAAGAAGCAAATGAGACTGTAGATGCATTCGTCACTGCCCTGTATGCCTTAGTAGAGCACTGCAATTATGGACTGTTGCATGATGAGCTAATCAGTAACAGTATAGTGGTTGGGTTGACGGAGATCAGCCAGATACACCACATTAATTACACCCTTCGAGGGGCTTCCATTTTAACCACCCTCCTTTTGGTATTGCCTCAGCCCTGAAGACTTCCAGCACATGATGGCTGAGGTCATTGAGGGGCTAAAAGGCATGGTCTGCCACACTGATGAAAATACTGTTGTGGAGGCGGGACCAGGAAGAGCATGATGCTCAACTCAATACTGTGCTACAGAGGCTGGGGAAAGCAGGCATCACACTGAATGTGGACAAATGTGAACTCTCCACAAGCAAGGTGGTCTTCTTGGGCCATATCATCACATCTAAGGGGAATTCCCCCTGACCCAAGACAGACAGAGGCCATCATGGAGATGAAAGAGCCCAAAAATGTCTTTGAGTGAAGGAGTATTCTCGGTCTGCTCAATCAGCTGGGAAAGTTCATTCCCCAGCTATCTGAAATGGACAAAACGAAGAGAACACTGTCTTCTCCTCCTGTCCTCAATTTGTATGACCCGAACAGAGGTGACAGCCAATGCATCATTGTATGAGCTGGGTGGCATTCTTCTCCAAAAGTGGAAGGAAGACTGGAGGCCTGTAGCTTATACATCACGGTCACTCACTCTTGAGCAACGATATGCAGAGGTAGAAAAGGAGGCCCTGGGCCTCATGTGGGCCTGTGACATTTCAGAGACTTTCTCATAGGAAAATAGTTCTTTCTTGAAACTGACCATAAACCCCTTTTAAGCCTACTTGGAGGCCAGCACTGGATCTGCTGCCACCAAGAATCCAGTGCTTCAGGATGAGGCTGATGCGTTACTCTTACTCCATAGTGTACATGCCAGGGAAGTCACTTTGGACAACAGACACGCCACCTGTAAGCCCTTTTCACACAGAGATGCTGCATTATCGCCACAGCGGCGGTTTGACAATTCTCTGACACTGTTCACACAGAGCCAAGATAGATAGATAAAATGCTTAGCAGTTCCAACAATAAGATTGAATACCAAGCAAAGTGGAACTTAGTGGACTTTTAAGGTGCAAAATAAAGAGATAAAGTGATGTTTTAGTTACAGTGATCAAAAATAACTTGATGGACCTTGGAACCACTCAACTCCAAGGTCCTGCTTGATGGATCTACGTCAGGGGGTGGTGAGATGCAACCACCATCACCTGATACCTCTTCATGCTGCAGCTCGAGTCTTTGTTTTTAATCCTATATTTGGGTCTTTTTGCTAAAAAGGATTTAAAATGGTAGTTAGCTGGATTTTCTAGCGCAGGACTAATGAATAGGTGGTGTCTAACTTTGCCAGGCTATTCAACTGTTTGGCCTGCCACATGAATCTTTTTAGGTGCTCACAGCATTGAAATATTACATTTAGAATAATAAAGAAAAACATCTTCCAAATACAGTGTCCCTGTACTGTGGATAATAAACAGAAAAAAATACACTATTTGGTAATATTTCCTTCTATTGAAAATTATCTACATTTTACATCTTTGTCAATGTGAATTCATACAATGGCCAGAAGATATTGTTGAAGCAATAACTAGGTAAATAATTATATGGAGGATACTGAGAAATCTGGCCGACTAAGTGACCGGTATTGATCTTTAAATATGAATATGTTATTCTGGTTTGGGGTCTGAGATAAACAGGGATTGGTAAATACTGATAACATCATACTTACTAAGCACACAAACACAACTGCATAGTGTAAAAAGATGTGTGCATGATTCTAACCATTTGTATTCGGAATGTTAAACATTTGTATGTCAATAAAATTGTTGTACACAAAATGTCATATACGCAGGTCTGAGAAATTGTTTGGGTTATGACTGTTTTTATGAGTATGAATCTAAAAGCTGTGAGTGCAAAGTCTTGTGAATACAACTCTAATTTCCACGACTACGAAGTCTTAACTGTGAACACGAATTCAAGTTTGTTGGTACGAGTAGAAAACTGTTGAAATGACATCACGCAGGCCACAGGCAGGTCACAGGGGAAAATAATTGAACCCTGATTCCTCTAAACACTCAAAGCCAAAGCCAAAGATGGCTAACAGCCGTGTACTGGGTGGAGCTGCCAGCTCAGGTGAAGCATCACAGTCAATAATGTGTATATCCAATATTTATTTCATAAAATTGTACTACTGAAAATAATATCCAGTTGGACTTACAGACTTCCTGCTTTAGCTTGCAAGCTAACGACATGCCGGTGATGCTAAGTTAGTGCTAGTTTTACTAGCATTAGAGGTCAGCTTGTGCTAGTTAATTAGCACTGACCTGCAAAATATGAAATAATTAATTTGAGACATAATGTTGATCAAAATACAACTTTAATCGATTTATAAATTGTGTCAATTGGTGTATAAATCTGTCCATTGTGTAAGTCATGTTTCTTTTCCTTTTTGCTAACCCTCCTCTCGGTCATGTGCATTTGTTTACAAACAGCGGGAAATCAATCAGTGGCTAGATGGATTATCATACACACATTACAACATGTATATTTGTGTAGTCTTATCTGTCATAAACAAGAGATTACGGGTTACGGGGCACATTTGTGTCGCGGTGCTGCAGAGATGAGAGCTTGGACACTGGGTGGGAGGCTCCGTTTTCCATGTAACAAGTTACAAGTCCTTTATTTAACCAGCACTATTACTCTGAAGCTGTTTGATTAAGGTAAAAATGAACCATAAGGCAAATGTCCCGCATAGTTCCTTTTTAGCCTCTTTCCATCTGTGCCCCTCTGATCAGAGCTTTTAGATTCATACTCACATAAAAACAATCCTAAGCCAAACAATTTCTCAGACTCGCATATATGACAGCAGAATTTTGTGCACAACAGTTTTACTAGGTTCACGAGCTACGGGCGTTTCCAGCATCGAGGCTCGCAAACTACGATGACGCGTGTCTCCGGCATCGGCCTGGGGTCTAGTGGGCTGCGGGTACATACACATCTACTTGATAGAGGAAGGGAGATGTAGGGAAGAAAAAAATCAAGTGCGAGAGTGAATTATGTAAGAGAAGAGTTGTTGTGGGGTGTGTGTGGGGAGGAGCAACGGGAGGAGAGAGAGAGAAAGAGAGAGAGAGAGAGAGAGAGAGAGAGAGAGAGAGGAAAGGTGATGGAAAAGAAGATAAATATGTCACCTCATGAAAAAGTTTACCAGGGGGCTGCGAGAAGCAGGTCTCTGTTAAGATCAACAACCACCTTCTCTGAAGCTGTGGAAGATATCCAGGCGTGTTTGGACTCTACTGACTGGGATGTGTTCAGGACTGCTACCAACAGTCTGGATGAGTACACAGAGGCTGTGACGTCATACATCAGCTTCTGTGAAGACTGCTGTGTTCCAACACGCACCAGGGTGAGTTACAACAATGACAAAGCCTGGTTCACAGCCAAACTCAGACAGCTAAGGCTTGCAGAGGAAGAGGCCTTCAGGAGTGGGGACGAAGACAGATTCAAAGAGGCAAAGTACAAGTTTAGCAAGGCGGTGAAAGAGGCTAAAAGACAGTACTCTGAGAAGCTCCAACACCAGTTCTCAGCTAACGACTCTGCATCTGTCTGGAAAGGGCTCAGGCAGATCACCAACTACAAGCCTAAAGCCCCCCACTCCATTAACGACCGACGCCTAGCCAACAACCTGAACGAGTTCTACTGCCGCTTTGAAAGACAAAGGGACAGTCCTGAAACCATCCCCCAAGACACCTCCCAACAGCTCCAGCTGCAACTCCAGTCACCTCCACCAATGCCCACCTTAATGGGCCCCCCCTCCCCACCCTCCTCAGTGACGACTCTCTCCATCCATGAGAGGGACGTCAACAAACTCTTCAAGAGACAGAACCCCCATCCTCCCTGAAGCACTGTGCTGATCAGCTGTCCCCAGTGTTCACAGACATTTTTAACACCTCACTGGAGACCTGTCACGTGCCAGCCTGCTTCAAGACCTCAACCATCATCCCTGTCCCCAAGAAGCCAAGGACCACCGGACTTAATGACTTCAGACCCGTCGCCCTGACCTCTGTGGTCATGAAGTCCTTTGAGCGCCTTGTGCTCTCACACCTCAAGGACATCACCGACCCTCTCCTGGACCCCCTGCAGTTTGCCTACAGAGCCAACAGGTCTGTAGACGATGCTGTCAACCTGGCCCTCCACTATATCCTCCAGCACCTGGACTCTACAGGAACCTATGCCAGGATCCTGTTTGTGGACTTCAGCTCTGCTTTCAACACCATCATCCCAGCTCTGCTACAGGAGAAGCTCTCCCAGCTGAACGTGCCTGACTCCACCTGCAAGTGGATTACTGACTTCCTGTCTGACAGGAAACAGTGTGTAAAGCTGGGAAAACACATCTCCGATGCACAGACTATCAGTACCGGATCCCCCCAGGGCTGTGTTCTTTCTCCTCTGCTCTTCTCCCTGTACACCAACAGCTGCACCTCCAGTCACCAGTCCGTCAAGCTCCTGAAGTTTGCGGACGACACCACCCTCATTGGTCTCATCTCTGATGGTGACGAGTCCGCCTACAGGTGGGAGTTTGACCACCTGGTGACCTGGTGCAACCAGAACAGCCTAGAGCTCAATGCTCTAAAGACAGTGGAGATGGTTGTGGACTACAGGAAGAACTCAGCCTCACCTGCCCCCATCACCCTCTGTGACTCCACTATTGACACTGTGGAGTCTTTCCGCTTCCTGGGAACAATCATCTCCCAGGACCTCAAGTGGGAGCTGAACATTAGCTCCCTCATCAAGAAAGCACAGCAGAGGATGTACTTCCTGCGGCAGCTGCAGAAATTCAGTCTGCCAAAGACAATGATGGTGCACTTCTACACAGCCATCATTGAGTCCATCCTCACCTCCTCCATCACCATCTGGTACGCTGCTGCCACCGCCAAGGACAAGGGCAGGCTGCAGCGTGTCATTCGGTCAGCAGAGAAGGTGATTGGCTGCAACCTCCGGTCTCTTCAGGACCTGTACACCTCCAGGACCCTGAGGCGTGCAGGAAAGATTGTTGCTGATCCCTCCCATCCCGGTCACAAACTCTTTGAGACACTCCCCTCTGGCAGGAGGCTGCGGTCCATCAGGACCAAAACCTCACGCCACAAGGACAGTTTCTTCCCATCTGCTGTCAGCCTTATCAACAAGGCCTGAATCCCCCCTGACACTCCTCACACTCCACCTCTACCACTGACTCTACTGTCACACTGTCAGCACCATAACTCTATGCGTTACATTAACGCTCAGCTTGAACTTCCTATTCATTTGCGCATTTTCATTTGCACATTATTTCTTGTAACTGTTCACTGCCAGCTGGTCTGCTCCTTTTACCAAAAAACAGATTGTGTATATATTTTTATATTATATAGTTATATTTTCTACTTTTTAAAATAGCTTATATTGTTAATTTGTTATATTTTCTATTTTTTTAAAATAGTTTATATTGTTAATTTGTTATATTTTCACTTAATAGTCATTTGATGCATGCACCAACATCACCACTACAAATTCCTCGTATGTGTAAAATCGTACTTGGCAATAAAGCTTTTTCTGATTCTGATTCTGCTGGTCATGGAGACACTGAAAGCAGCTGACCTCTGTATCCCCCTCAACACCTCCCGCAGGTCAATGCCTGTTACTCCCAGATCCATGGTCATCAAAACACTGCTGTCCTGCATCTCTGTGCTCACTGTGGTGCTCAACTTGTTGGTCATCATCTCTATCTCCCACTTCAGGCACTGACACTTTATTGAAATATGATGGATAATGTTTATTATATGCTGTTCTGTGTTATTCTGTGCTACAAACACCAACTTAATTTCTTATTCCACCTTCTATGCACCTCTATTGTCTGAAAAAGTTAGATTTGTCAGAGCTATAAGGATTTGTTGGGTCTGAATGATATGGCACTTTATTTGGCATGTAGATTGTACAGAAATTGGTTTTCAAGCTGCTGTAAATGAAATGTCACTGTCCACATTCTGTCTGTATTCTTACACTAACTGCTGTGATGTTAACTCATTTGAACTGAACATGAGACACTAATCATTATCTCTTCCTCCAGGCAGCTCCACACCCCCACCAATCTCATCCTCCTCTCTCTAGCTGTGTCTGACTTGTTGGTGGGCCTTGTAGTGATGCCACCTGAAATCGTCTTGATGCATTCATGTACGCTTCTGGATAAACTTTCATGTGCTGTCTTTTACCTTTTTAGCTTCATCCTCACCTCTGCCTCAGTTGGGAACATGGTGGTCATATCAGTGGATCGTTATGTGGCTATTTGTTACCCTCTGTGATATTCTTCCATGATAACACCAAGAAGAGTTCAAATCTATTTGTCTCTGTGTTGGTTCTGTTCAGTTACCTACAACTTTATGTTACTGAAAGATCACTTGTCTCAGATAGATGTGTTGAATTCCTGCTATCAAGAGTGTTTTCTTGTCATAAACTACATTTTCGGGGCAGTAGACTTGCTGGTCACCTTTTTCTGCCCTCTTACTGTCATCATAGTTCTCTATATGAGAGTATTTGTGGTGGCTGTGTCACAGGCACGTGTCATGCGGTCTCAAATTTCAGCTCTCAGATCAAATACTGTGACTGTTAAGAGATCTGAGATGAGGGCTGCTAGAACTCTTGGCGTTATCCTTCTTGTGTTTGTTTCCTTCCATACTACAGTTCTTCTATAGCAGGACAGGACACAACAAGCATGGCTTCATCAGTTCAAATTTGGCTGTTCAGTTGTAACTCCACATTTAATCCTCTGATCTATGCCTTTTTCTACCCGTGGTTTAGAAAATCAGTTAAAGTCATTGTCAGCCTTCAGATACTACAGCCAGGCTCCTGTGAGGCCAAGATACTGTAGAGATAAGGAATCAATGTGTTTTACTTCATATAATGAAGGAGACTTTAATTGAATTGATAGTGAAATGTTGTAGTTTTTTTCAACTGCACACTCCATTACATTCATAAACATTTTTACTGAAGACAGTCAAACACTCAAGTGTGCAACGTGTTGTGACATATAGACTCATTTATTTTGGTAGTTCCAGTTTCCTCAACATATCTTGTCAAAGACAACATGTTGAATGTATAATCAGTGCTCAAAGCAAAATGTGATGCTAAAAATATTGCTGTAAAATGGATGTTTTAATGTAAAAAGCTAAATGAATAATTCATCACAAGTCTGCTTGGCATAATTAAGAGGCACAGGAGGTGTCATGTAGAAAAAACTATTTGTGCTTTCAGTTCAATAATTCATGCTTCTCTTTTTCCCCCTTCAGACCACCTCCCACTGTTAATTTGAAACTACCTTCAAATACCACATTATTTAGATAATTAAGAACAAATTAGACCAACAGACAATAACAACCCAACCAGTCGAATAAAACAGAGGAATCTATATTGTGTTATTTAACATGCCGTTAATTCTTGAGTTTCAGTGTTTCATTATTTTTTTGATTCACTGCATTTAAAAGTATCAGGGGTGTAGTAAAACTCAAGGCAACCTTTCACAGATGTTTGTCAGATATGCTAAATCCTTCCAGATTATTGTTTTGTATGTGTATCTGGTTGGAAATGTGAAAGGGAGAGCAGAGTCTACTCAGGGACTGATTGCAGAGGCAGCAGCTCAGCAGCAGAACCCTGAACCACAAGACACACAGAGATAGTCTGGATGCTTACTTTCTGAATGTAGAAAAGGCAGTTGTGAAAAGCCTGTTGACTGGCAACCAAATGTCATTGCGTGCTGACCAAGTGAAACAGAAACGTCAGGTGATGGAGCGCATTGTGGATGTTACTAATAAAGTTGTGAAGTCATCAGCCAACTGATAAAAGAGACAATAGCCGAGGAAGTGAGATAAGCTGGCATTTTATCAGTCCAAATTGACACCACACAAGATATCTGCAGCAAAGACCAGTGCTCCAACATCCTCAGATATGTAACAGATGTCATTCATGGAAGACTGATTGCTATGGTGGAGTGTCAGTCATCTAAAGGGCAGCATTTTTCAGGGCTCCTGAAAAAGGTGCTATAAGGAGCTTCATATTGATAAAGGCACATGCGTGGGCAACTCCACAGACGGAGCAGCTAATATGGAGGGACAGTATTGGGGGTTTCCTACATTCCTCTTGGAGCAGTCCCCCTATCAAATTCATAAATGGTGTTAAGCACATCTTTTGAATCTTGTACTGGCAGACACAACATGCAGTGTTGTGGAAGGTGCATCCCTCTTTTCGCTGCTTAATGATATAGCACTTTTCTTAAGAGAGTCATACAAGTGCATGCGGAAGTGGGAAGAGATGAGTCAGGACAAGCACCACAGACGACTGTGCCCAATAGGGCCAACCAGGTGGTGGGCTAAAGATCGGGCACTAAGTACAGTGTTTTGGTGCTTTGGGAATCCTCAGGGAGCCTTGTTTCTCAAAGTGCCTATGACTTTGCACACCACTGCAGATGACAGAACACAACAGCTAACTGTGAGGGCCAAGGCAAAGGGATTCATAGAAAGCCTTTTGAGGTATGAGACTGTCAAGTCGGGGCAAAAAGGGAAAACTATGGAAGGGAAAAGGTGACAGAGACGATGCTCACTGCACAAACATTCCTTTGCATTTTTAAGCAGAGATCCCTTCTCTCAAAATACTTACAGACAAGGGGCATGGTATCATCACAGCTAAACGTCTGGTTGAGGGGACGGAAGAGGGTCTCAGGGAGTGTGTTAGGGACTTTGAAGGAGCTAAGTGTGCAGCTGATGAGTGTGTGAAGTGGGCAAAGGAAAAGTTGCAAGAGGAGAGAGAGTGTGGGCTGGTAGGGCGGACTGCCCTTCCTGAGACAGGATTCAGAGAAAAGAAAAGAATTCCAGGAGAGCTTACAGAAGATGAGCAGCTAGCATCAGCTGATACTGACTTCAAAGTCAAACTATTAGAAACTATTCTTATGCAGAAAAAAAGATAATGGCATCATTAGAAAGTTATGTTATACTGTGAATAACAAACTTGCAGAGAACATTACAAAACTTATTCTTTATTCATATTGAAGGATTACATATCTGTGAACACTACCGGTAATTTGCCTGATATTTGATATTGCAGAAAAGGGCATTCTGATGTTGTATTTGTGAAATCTAAGTTCCGATTATAATGTTATTAGAGAGTATAACACTTTTTAATTTTCATTTTTTTCCAAATATAATATTTAATATTTTATTTCTTCTTTTTTGAATTTGTTGAAAATGATTTTTTGTTGCAACAAATAATGGTGGAGATGTGCACTCATGTTGAAATAAATCGACACTATGAAGCAACCATTACTTGCACTGAATTGGAGACTGAGGAAAAAATTGACTATGTACACACTCAGCAGCCACAGCCTGGCCTTAGAGAGCAGCCTGTCACGACTACCGTCAGGGCACGTCTGTCTATCACGACCGAGCGGAGGTTTTCAGCAAACACAAGGCCATGTCTTTACCTCCTCAAAGACCATACGACTGCACCACTGATCTTCTGCCTGGAGCCTTCTTCTCTACCTGTCGACTCTATAACCTCTCAGCCCTGGAACTAGAAGCCATGGAGAAATACATCTCTGAATCACTGGACTCAGGTATCATTCTACCCTCTTCTTCTCCACTAGGAGCTGTTTTTTTCTTTGTGGCCAAAAAAGATAAGACCCTGCAGCCCTGCATTGACTTTCAGGGTCTAAACAATATTACAGTCAGGGACAAATATCCTCTGCCCCTCATAAACTCTGCTTTCAAGTCTCTCCATGGCGCAACTATATTTTCAAGCATCTCAAGCAAGCTAGACTTATATAACGCTTACCACCTAGTCTGCATCAGAGATGGGGATGAATGGAAGACTGCCTTTAACACCCCATTAGGTCACTTCAAATATCTGGCGATGCTGTTTGGGCTAAGTAACGCCCCAGCAGTTTTCAAGTGTTGGTCAATGATGTGCTAAGAGACTTTCTGAATCACTCAGTTTTTGTGTATCTCAACGATATTCTGATTTTCTCTAAAAACCTTGAGGAGCACATTGTGCATGTGCAGGAGATCCTTCAGAGGATGTGGGAAAATAAACAGTTTGTCAAACAAGAGAAGTGCAAATCTCATGTTCCATCAGTGACCTTCCTAGGTTACATCCTTGAGGGTGGACAGGTGCGTCCGGATCCAGTCACGGTCCAGGCAGTCATGGAGTGGCCACAGCCCAACTCACGGAAGCAGATCCAGAGATTCTTGGGCTTCGCTAACTTCTACAGGTGGTTCATGAGGAACTACAGCCAGGTAGTAGCCCCCCTCACGAAACTGTTCCGTTTGTGTGGTCTCTCACAGCTGAGGAGGCGTTCTGCAAACTGAAGATGCGCTTTTACTCAGCCCCCTATGCTGGCGCAGCCTGACCCATCTCGTCAGTTCATAGTAGAAGTCGATGCGTTGGACCTTGGCGAAGGAGCAGTCCTGTCTCAGAGAGCTAAAGAAGACAACAAGCTTCATCTCTGCGCGTTCTTTTCCAGAAAACTTTCTCCAGCCAAGAGAAACTACGACATCGGCAACAGAGAGCTGTTAGCTGTCGAGCTAGCCCTGGAGGGGTGGCATCACTGGCTGGAGGGAGCAGAGCCACCATTTACGGAATGGATGGATCACAAAAATCTGGCATACATTCAGACTGCTAAACGGTTAAACTCCCAACAGGCTCGTTGGACTCTTTTTTTTTTGGTCGATTTAATTTCAACCTCACCTACAGACCCGGTAGCAAGAACATTTAACCTGACGCCCTCTCCAGACAGTTCAGTCTAGACTCTGACAGATCACGTATCCCTGACACTATCCTCCCCGAGTCATGTTTGGTGGGTTCTCTGACCTGGGAGATCGAGTCCATTGTTAAGTCGGCTCTGCAAAATAACCCAGATCCTGATGGGGGTCCCCCAGGTCATCTGTTTGTGCCTGTTTGTGTTCATCCCTAGGTTCTGAAATGGGGACACAATCATGTTTTGCCTGCCATCCTGGAATCTCCTGCACTCTGCTCCTGCTTCTACGCCATTTCTGGTGGCCATCCATTGCGGCTGACACCCGTGAATATGTCAGAGCCTGTACCATCTGCGCACGGGGCAAGACCACTCATCGTCCTCCAGCAGGACTCCTTCATGCACTGCCAGTGCCTGGTCGACCATTGTCTCACATAGCTCTGGAGTCTGTGACCGGATTACCTCTGTCCGAAGGTAATTACACTATACTCACCATTATGGACCGTTTTTCATAGGCTTTGCATTTTGTGGCTCTCCCTAAATTGCACTCAGCTGCAGAGACGTCGAGCTGATGGTCAACCATGTGTTCCGGATTCATGGGATACCCTTTGACATCGTCTCTGATAGAGGTCCCCAATTTACCTCTCAAGTGTGGAAAGGGTTTTGCCGGGCGCTTGGAGCTTCCGTCAGCCTTTCCTCCGGTCATCATCCTCAGTCCTGTGGGCAGACAGAAAGGGCAGATCAGAATCTGGAGACAGCCCTGAGATGTATCTGCACCCACAATCCAGCTTCATGGAGCTCCCATCTCGCCTGGATTGAATACTCCCGAAACTTCCTGACCTGCAACAGGTATGACACCATTCGAGGCTTTGCTTGGCTATTTACCTCCTCTCTTCCCCTCTCAGGAGATTGATATCGCTGTGCCATTGGTCGAGCACAACCTGCGCAGGATCTGCAGGATCTGGAGGAAATCTAAATCGGCTCTCCTGCACACTCACAAACAGAATCAAATGTTGGCAGATCGACAGCAGACTCCTGCTCCAGTGTATTAGCCGGGCCAAAAGGTTTGGCTCAACACCGGGGACATCCTGCTTAACATGGAATCCAGAAAATTGTCTCCCCATTTCATTGGGCCATTTGAGGTTGAGAGTGTCATTAATCCAGCTGCTATTTGCCTTAAACTTCCTCAGCCTCTCAGGATTCATCCTACATTCCACGTCTCCCAACTGAAACCAGTCGCTACCAGTGACCTCTGCCCTACTTCCATTAGTGTTGTGTCGGTCACGAACGTGTCGTTCGAACAAAAGAATCTTTTGCGACTCACTCGTGAATCTTCGGCGAACGACGCAGCCAGCATGCAGACAGGGACTCACTTGCCCGCATACAGAAAACTGTGAGGACGTGATTCACGTTCGCACTGTGATTCGTTCATGATTCGCAAACTGTTGCTGAGGACATGATTCTCGTTCACGTACTGTGCTGAAAGTGGCGCTGTGTCGCTCACTCACTCACTCACTCACTCAGGACAGAGGAGTCGATTCACGTTCAGTAACTGTACTGCTAAAATTAGCGCTGTGTTGCTAACATCTGTGTAGCATCATATTAAGTGATTTTACCGTGCACAGAGGACACTTTCACCGTGTAATAATTTTAATGCATGTATACCACTCAAAGCAGCGCTGCGTCTCCCGCGAATGATTGAGTACTATAGTCCATGAATGCACCATCCCTCAGTAAGTGAATGTGAACCTCAGGGGTGAATCATGAACTTAATGACGGATCGTTTGGCTTTTTATCAGTTCAGGTAGTTGGAGAGCACTTAATGATTTGGTGAACAAATATTTGAACATATCATTTTAATGAACGGATTCTAGAGATTCAGTACAGTAAAAACAACTGCCATTCCCATCACTGCCTTCCACCGCCCCTCCACCCCCCGGATCATTGATGGTCATGCTGCCTTTACTGTCAGGAGAATTATGGACATCCAGCGCAGGGGTAGGGGTTTCCAATACCTGGCGGATTGTCTGGGCAGCTCCTCCTTTCTCTTTGTTTTGTCATCTGTTTCCCTGTGTCTGTCTGATCCTCATGTCTCCCCCTCCCCTGTCTATGTTTTCTGTGCATGGGCGCGGCTACCTCTCTCTGCAGCAGGCGCCAGGTGATACCAATTGGAAAGAGAGAGAGATGGGGGGCAAAACGAAAGATGATGGAAATGAAGGAGATAAATACATCACCTCATGAAAAAGTTCACGAGAGGGCTGTTTGACCTCAGCAGGTCTCTGTTCAGATCCATTTTCTCTGCTGGTCATGGAGACACTGAAAGCAGCTGACCTCTGTATCCCCCTCAACACCTCCTGCAGGTCAATGCCTGTTACTCCCAGATCCATGGTCATCAAAACACTGCTGTCCTGCATCTCTGTGCTCACTGTGGTGCTCAACTTGTTGGTCATCATCTCTATCTCCCACTTCAGGCACTGACACTTTTCTTGAAATATGATGGATAATGTTTATTATATGCTGTTCTGTGTTATTCTATGCTACAAACACCAACTTAATTTCTTATGCCACCTTCTATACACCTCTGTTGACTGTGTTTTTGAAAAAGTTAGATTTGTCAAACATATCACGACTTCCTGGATCTGAATGATATAGCAATTCATTTGGCATATAGACTGTGCAGAAATTGGTTTTCAAGCTGCTGTAAATGAAATGTCACTGTCCACATTCTGTCCGTATTCTCACACTAGCTGCTGTGATGTAAACTCATTTGAACTGAACATGAGACACTAATCATTATCTCTTCCTCCAGGCAGCTCCAGACCTCCACCAATCTCATCCTCCTCTCTCTAGCTGTGTCTGACTTGTTGGTGGGCCTTGTAGTGATGCCACCCGAAATCATCATGATGCAATCCTGTGCGTTTCTGGATAAACTTTCATGTGCTCTTTTTTACCTTTTTAGCTTCATCCTCACCTCTGCCTCAGTTGGGAGCATGGTGCTCATATCAGTGGATCGTTATGTGGCTATTTGTTACCCTCTGCGATATTCTTCCATGATAACACCAAGAAGAGTTCAAATCTATTTGTCTCTGTGTTGGTTCTGTTCAGTTACCTACAACTTCATGTTACTGAAAGATCACTTGTCTCAGACAGATTTGTTGAATTCCTGCCTTCAAGAGTGTTTTCTTGTCATAAACTACATTTTCGGGGCAGTAGACTTGCTGGTCACCTTTTTCTGCCCTCTTACTGTCATCATAGTTCTCTATATGAGAGTATTTGTGGTGGCTGTGTCACAGGCACGTGTCATGCGGTCTCAAATTTCAGCTCTCAGATCAAATACTGTGACTGTTAAGAGATCTGAGATGAGGGCTGCTAGAACTCTTGGTGTTATCCTTCTTGTGTTTGTACTTTGTCTCCTTCCATACTACAGTTCTTCTATAGCAGGACAGGACACAACAAGCATGGCTTCATCAGTTCAAATTTGGCTGTTCTATTGTAACTCCACATTTAATCCTCTGATCTATGCCTTTTTCTACCCGTGGTTTAGAAAATCAGTTAAAGTCATTGTCAGCCTTCAGATACTACAGCCAGGCTCCTGTGAGGCCAAGATACTGTAGAGATAAGCAATCGATGTGTTTAACTTGATCATATAATGAAGGAGACTTTAATTGAATTGATGGTGAAATGTTGTAGTTTTTTTCAACTGCACACTCCATTACATTCATAAACAATTTTACTGAAGACAGTCAAACACTCAAGTGTGCAAAGTGTTGTGACATATAGACTCATTTATTTTGGTAGCAATATACTGAACTAAATAACTGAGAGAAAAAATACAATTTCAGGATGTGAGTCACTGTTTTCATGCAAGTGTGGATGATGAAGTTCCAGTTTCCTCAACATATGCTGTCATTGTGTTGAAATTGTAACAGAAGCACTGGCCCTGATCCACAGACTTGAAAAAGACAACATGTTGAATGTATAATCAGTGCTCAAAGCAAAATGTGACAGTAAAAACATTGCTGCGAATTGGTTTTAATTTAAAAGGCTAAATGAATACTTCATCACAAGTCTGATGGGCATAATTAAGAGGCACAGGAGGTGTCATGTAGAAGGCTCCTGTGAGGCCAAGATAATGTACAGATAAGCAATAAATGTGTTAACCATCTTATGAAGGAAACTTTAGTCAAATTGATGGTGAAAAGTATGTTTGTACATTTATTTATTTTGGTAGCAATATACTGTGAACTACTGGTTTGATCAAATATTGAACATGCAGTTTCCTCAATATATCCTGTCAGTGTGTTGATTTTGTAACAGAAGTATTGACCTCGACCTACAGACTTGTGTCAGAAAAAGACAACATTTTGATGTATAATCATTGCTCAAAGCAAATACTGACGCTAAAAACATTACTGTGGAATGGTTGTTGTAATTTAAAACGGTAAATAACCCCAACCCTCATCACAAGATTGTTGGCCATAATTAAGAGACACAGGAGGTGTCATGTAGAAAAAACAATTTGTTTTTTCAGTTTAATAATTCATGCTTCTCTTTTTTCCTCCGTCAGACCACCTCCCACTGTTTCAAAGTACCCTTAAATACCAAATTATTTAAATAATTAAGACAGAACTATGTACCAAGTCAATCCCAATAACAAAACCCATGTAAATTCCTAATGAGTCAAATAAAACAGAGGAATATATGTTGTGTTATTTGACATGACCTTGATTCTTGTGTTTCAAAATTTCATTATTTCATTGTTTCACTGCATTTAAAAGTATTAGGGGTGTAGTACAACACAAGACAACCTTTCAAAGATGTTTTTCCATCCCTGAATTGTACTGGGGCTCTTTTATGTATAATGGAAAGCATTTATACTGTTTTTGCATGGTATTAAATGATGCTTGAAAAACTGTTGAATAGTTCAAACCTGTAAGATTCACTGGCACTGGTGGAGTAGAAACCAAAAGCACGACAATGAGACAGTCAAAGTGGCAGGGAAAGTTCAGTTTACTTATTAATTCAGGCAATGGTCAAAACCAGGAAATCGGTCATACAGACAAACAAATCCATTGAGTGGCAGGCTGGGTGATCAAGGTCCAAAAACAGGCAGGCAGGTCGAGAACAGGTAGATTAGGCAGAAGTGAAGGCCATGAAGTGGGCTCTCATTAACAGGTTTGACCTTGGAGACATGGAAGGTAGGGTGAATCCTCATGGACCGTGGTAGACGAAGACGGACAGCTGTTGATGACCCTGGAGATGGGGAATGGGCCCACAAAACGGGGAGCCAACTTCTTGGACTCCACTCTGAGGGGAAGGTCCTGTGTAGATAACCAGACGTGCTACCCCAGGGTGTTACAGGATGCAGAGATGCAATGTTGGTTGGTGCACTGTTGGCAACAGTTGGAGGAGCGCAGAAGGGTGGATCGGACCTGCATCCAAGTGCGTTGACACCGCTGGATGAATGCCTGGATTGAGAGGACACTGGCCTCACATTCCGTGATGAGGGGTTGAGGGAGGTGAGACAGCACAGAGTCGTCTCCATTTCTTGGTTCATGCATTCAGCCTGACCATTTGATGGAGGGTGGAAACCAGATAACCAGATGACAGACTGACGGTGGCCCCCAGCAGACTGCAAAATTAAGACCAAAAGTGAGAAGTAAATTGTGGCCCCCGGTCAGAGACCATGTCACTGGGGAGACCATGCAGCCGGAACACATGGTGCAACATGACTACAGTAGTTTCTTTTGTAGTGGGTAATTTGGGTAAAGGAATATGTTGGGCGGTTTTGGAAAACCAATCAATAACGGTAAGTGTGACTGTGTCACTGTCAGAGGTTGGTAGGCCGGTGACAAAGTCCAAAGAGATGTGGGACAAGGGGCGATGAGGAACTGGCAGGGGATGAAGAAGGCTGAAGGGAGCTTGGTGAGTATTCTTATGTTGAGAGCAGATCAGGCAAGCAGTGATGAATCCTTTGGTGTCCTCTTCCATGGACGACCACCAGAAACGTTGCCGTAGCAGAGCTAGGGTGCATCTCACCTGAAGAAGGACAAGCCAGACGGGAAGAGGGGCCCCACTGGAGAATTTGAGGACAGAGGCTGGCAGGAACAAACAGACAGTCAACAGGACAAGCACTGGGAGCAGGGTGTTCCGCATGGGAGCACTTTATCTTATCCTCAACCTCCGAGGTTACCACACTACTGGAGGGAGGATATCTTCAGGATGAGAGCTTTCTGGTTGGAACTGGTAAGAAAGGGTGTCGGGTTTGATGTTCTTAGAACTTGGTCGGTATGAGAGGGAGAATTCAAAACGATTAAAGAAGAGTGCCCATTTAGCTTGACGAGAATTCAGCCACTTGGCCGAACGGATGTACTCCAGATTTTTGTGATCTGTCCAGACCACAAATGGCTGCTCCGCCCCCTCCAACCAGGGTCTTCATTTCTGCAAGCTTCACCATCAGCAGTTCCCTATGTCGTAATTCCTCTCCGCTGAAGACAGCTTCCAGGAGAAGAAGGCACACGGGTGAATCTTCTGATCCTCCGCCGACTCCTGGGAAAGAACTGCCCCCACACTGGTGTCTGAGGCATCCACCTCCACAATAAACTGGTGAGACGGGTCAGGGAATATGAGAATGGGAGCAGAGGTGATACATGATTTCAACTCACCAAAAGCTCTCTCTGCCGCGGAGGACCACCGGAAGGGCACCTTCAGGGATGTGAGGGTGGTGAGAGGAGCTGCCTCTGAGCTGTAGTTTCGGATGTAGACGTCCGCTAAACCCAGGAAGAATTGAAGTTCCTTTCGTGTGGGAGGCTCAGGCCAATCAATGGCAGCCCTAGTCTTGGCCGGATCTATCTGGATGTTACCAGAGTTGATAATGAACCCCAGGAAGGATACCTTAACATTTTTCAGCCTTAACGAAGAGCTGGTACTCCAAGAGCCTCTGGAGGATTAGGCGTACATGCACCACATGCTCCTGTTTGGACTTTAAAAAACATAAGAATGTCATCCAGGTAAACAAAAACACAAATGTTGAGCAGGTCCCGAAGAACATCATTAATCATACCCTGGAAGATTGCGGGGGCATTGGTGAGACCAAATGGCGGTCTTCCACTCGTCCCCTTCCCTCATTCTCACCAAATGGTAAGCGTTGCGGAGATCGATTTTGGAAAAGATGGTAGCTCCCTGTAGCAGTTCAAAGGCAGATGAGATTAGTGGAAGAGAAAATCTGTTTTTGACAGTGATGTTATTGAGTTCCCTCTAGTCAATGCAAGATCGCAGGAATTTGTCCTTCTTCCCCACAAAAAAAAAAAAAAAAAACCCTTCTCCAGCAGGAGATGATGACAGCTGAATTATTCCTGCAGCCAGGGAGTCATTAATGTATTTCTCCATAGCCTTAAGGCCCCCACACACCGCCCAGACTCAAACCAACAACCAACTGCCTTTATCTTATTTGTTCCCGACCTCGTCCGAGTCTCTCCAAACGCTTCAGATGTCCACCGGTTAGGCCGGTGTGTTCCTGCCTTTAGTCTCAGGAGCAGATAGGGAGAAGAGTCGGCCCTTAGGAGGAGAGGTACCCGAGAAAGATCTGGATACTCAGAGGTAACAGGCAGACTAGGTGCAGATGACAGGGTAGACCTCAAACAGACAGCATGACAATGAGCACTCCACTGCAGTATAGCTCCCGAAGCCCAGTATATGTGTGGATTATATCTCCTGAGCCAAGGATACCCCAAGATGATTGGCTGTTGTGGTCCATGGATAAGGTGAAAGGTGAGTGTTTCACTGTGATTACCTAACATGGTCAGAAGTCAGTCAACGTGTGACCCTGCAGAGAAGATGGCCATTAAGAGCAGTGGTGTGGATAGGCTTCCCCAGAACCTCCTGACTGATACCCAGCTGGGAGGCAAGAGTCATATCCAACAGGTTGGCATCGGCACAGTCAATGAGGACTGAGACAGTGTGATTAATCCCATGAATTAATGAATTAAATGCTGAGAGGGCATTTCCAAGTTCATGGTTCGGCTCACCAGCACCCCCTAGATGACTGGTGAGCCCTGTCTTTTACTGGGCATCCAAGTCAGCAGGAAGATCTTGGGCCACCAGCTCATCCTTAATGTGGTCAGAGAGTCCGTGGTAGAAGGCATCCATGAGTGAGGCAGCATCCCAGTTGTTCTTAGTGGCTATGGTGGGGAACTTGATGGAGAAGTCAGACATAGACTTTCCTTCCTGTGTCAAGTTGAACAAACCTCGAGCAGCCTCTCCTCTGGGTGTGGCAGGATAGAAGACCTTCCAGAGATTGGTGGAGAACAACTTGACCAACAAGCAGATGGGAGATTGCCTCTCCCACTCAGTGGTTCCAGAGAGATGATATATGCCACCCAGGACCTCTCTGTGGGAAAGGTGGAAGACTGGAGTTAAAAGGCGAGGGAACACTGTACAAGGAATGGCCAGCAGGAACCCGGAGCACCGGAATAACATTCTGGTGGTGGCTAGTACACCTCCGACGAGTCTAGGCCAAAGGACTGGAGGGCGGCACAGGACGCAATCCATGGTCCAACAGGGAGAGCCTCTGGAACTGTTCCTGAACAGAGCCCATGCTCTTCTAGTGGCGAGTCGCCATCTCCTGCAAACCCTCCTACTATAGAGGTAAGTTGTTTGTCATGGCGCTGAGGGACACTGGCCTGCGCCTCCAGCTGCTCTCGGAGTGAATCAGAGTCGGCTGGGTTTATGTTGGCCAGATTGTACTATAACATTTAATGGTACTGGCGGAGTAGAACCCAAAAGCACAACAACAAGACAGTCAAAGTGGCAGGGAAAGTTCAGTTTACTTATCAATTCAGGCAATGGTCAAAACCGGGAGATCAATCATACAGGCAAACAAATCCAATGAGGGGTGGGCTGGATGATCAAGGTCCAAAAACAGGCAGGCAGGTCCATAACAGGTAGATCAAGCAGAAACAGAATATGGTACGCTGGAGAGCTTGACAAAAACACACAAGACAATCTGGCATGTAAAACAAAACCAGATGACAACAAACAAAGAGTTTGTGGGACTCGTGACAGGACCTTTACATGTGGTGGATTCTGGTCTTTTATTACCTCAACCAGCAGTAACAAAGCTTTTATTTGTATAAAATGAAAGCAGGAACATTTAGGTATCTTGTCTTACTCATGTCTTACTTACACCATGAGGCTTGTCCTTTAAAAGCTTTACTGTTACCAAAACTGGGCCTGATGTAGGTCAGAGCTTTCATCTCTTGTAAGAAATAAGAATTAAGTAACATTCACTTGACAAGTGTCTTCAGTCTTCGTCTTTTTCTGCCTTTATTTTTTAGGGCAGCTCCTGAATTACCATTGTATTGGCACTGCTCTTGTTGAAAATATCTTGTGGTTTTGCCATGGTTGCCATGGAAACTCATCAAAAAATTGCCTGCTGGTTCAGCAAAAAACAGAGCTGCTTTGCCTCACTCTTTTTTCAACAATGAACTTGCGCTAACAATCCCACGTTATGAGAAAAAAAATGGTGGACCTTCCATCAGCTAGCACTCAACCCATTACCAGGGATACTCGGATTGGGGGCAGTATTATTCAAATGAGAGTTCTCTTAAAGGATAACTTTGGTTGATTTCCACATGCAACTTTATCTTTCAAGCTGCCCTTGACTTGCCAGTACCGAAGACGCAAACACTTTTGGTGCAACCCTTACAGGGCTCCTTGAACGGAGAGTTCGCATTGACAGCTAACAGCATGGGGTCAGAACTTTACACTGTGTTTTAAGTGTCTTAACATGCTCCAAATCTCACCCCAAAAGTTATGCAACATCGGTAGATGCCTTACAACACAGCACTGTAGTGTGTATGACTCAAAATGAATAAAAAAGTGGTTAAAACAGTGTGTTTGTGCAAGCAGCTACATACTGGTTTGTTTACATCCCTGTCCTCTGGTAGTCCAAACTAGTCGATCCGTCGAGTGTGCGGTTACTCCCTCACTGGCAGAGACGGAAACATAAATTTTGCAGACAGAAACCAGCATTTTCGTTTTTCTGTTCATAACGTACATGTCCATGTTACAGCCTGTCATGAGCCATTAGCCTTACAATAGCCTGTTATGAGTCTATTCACTTTGCACTGAGAGCTAGCTTGTCTGCGCATGATCGTAACTCGTACAAAGAGGGGACTCGTCAGTGGCAAATGAAGCTGTTTCCGAAATAGTCAAGATGGAGAACTTGTCTGGTGTTGAAGTGGAAGACATCGACGACAAACCCTTTGAGTTTGACAGTAGACCATATTTGTTCAAACCGGAGTATACAGATGAGGAGTTACTTGCACTAGAGAACGAGAAAGTGGAGAGAGAGTGGACAGAGAGTGGAACAGGCAGTGGAGGCTTCACGGCCAAGGACATTGGCGACCTGGCGGTGCTCTTGTGGATGTTGTGTCTAAATGGATTCTGAAGAGGAAAGCCTATGCTGTAAGGAGTGGGACATCATACAGCTAAATATGTCCCAGGATAGCACACAGTGTGTCACAATTGGGCATTGCACAGACTTGAACCATTTTCAGGAAATAGCGCTGCTTCGATCATCACTGATGCCCTGCTCTGCTCTCCTCTCTGTACAAGCTACGATCATGTGCAGACATGCTAGCTCTCAATCTTCCAAATACAGTGTCCCCATACTGTGGATAATAAACAGAAAAAGATATCATATATACATTTCGGTTGTAAATGATTATATGGAGGAAAAACAAGATGGGAGAGATAGGAATCGGTTGCATTGCATTGGTGGCTTGACGGCAGAAAGGAGATGTATGGAGAAAGTGTTAGAGTGAATGATGTAATAGAAGAGTTGTTGTGGAGTGTGTTGAGAGGAGCAGGGGGGGGGGGTGGCAAAAAGAAAAATGGATGGTGTGCTGCCGTTAAAGTTTAGTCGGCATGATAGAATATAAGTTAAAAGTTCATAAACAAGCTAAGGTTAAAAGGTTAAAAACATATTTTATTTACATTGACCTTTAGTGTTGTACACTGCCATCTACTGGTCAGTTTTAATCCAGCAGTCAAGCAGACACATTTTTCAGTTGAGCAGCTAAACAAGTCAGTGCTGGAGTGTATTCCTGCTGGGTGTTTTTTCTACACGCTTCTGCCTTGGAGACTATTTGTCTGTAAGTACAATGTCTTTAAGTAGAGGTATGTTAAGGATGTTTTGTGTTATTAGTAGGTTTCAGACATTTTCTGTCGTTTCAGTTTTGAACATGTTTTGCTAGTAGTAAGCTAACATTCGGTGTGACATAGACATGTGTGTGGACATACATAATGCTGTATATATTGTTGTTTATGTGCTAATATGTGTCTGTAATGTTTCAGTTTTACATAAAAAGAACAAAGGAGATTCAGAGAACAGTAAACTACAAGAAAAGTCAAGCCTTGTCTGTTTATTGGAGGATCTCTCAGTGTTAACTGGCTGTCTAGCTTTGCAACAAGAAACGCGCTGCAAGGGCAGTACAGATGGAGATGAGAAAGATAAATATGTCACCTCTTGAAAAAGGGCTGTTTGACCTCAGCAGGTCTCTGTTCAGATCAACAACCACCTTCTCTGCTGGTCATGGAGACACTGAAAGCAGCTGACCTCTGTATCCTCCTCAACACCTCCCGCAGGTCAATGCCTGTTACTCCCAGATCCATGGTCATCAAAACACTGCTGTCCTGCATCTCTGTGCTCACTGTGGTGCTCAACTTGTTGGTCATCATCTCTATCTCCCACTTCAGGCACTGACACTTTATTGAAATATGATGGATAATGTTTATTATATGCTGTTCTGTGTTATTCTATGCAACAAACACCAACTTAATTTCTTATTCCACCTTCTATGCACTTCTATTGACTGTGTTTTTGAAAAAGTTGGATTTGTCGAATATCAGGACTTTTTGGATCTGAATGATATAGTGCTTTATTTGGCATGTAGACTGTGCAGTAATTGGTTTTCAAGCTGCTGTAAATGAAATGTCACTGTCCACATTCTGTCTATATTCTTACACTAACTGATGTAAACGCATTTAAACTGAACATGAGACACTAATCATTATCTCTTCCTCCAGGCAGCTCCAGACCTCCACCAATCTCATCCTCCTCTCTCTAGCTGTGTCTGACTTGTTGGTGTGCCTTCTAGTGATGTCACCTCAAGTCATCTTGATGCATTCATGTACGTTTCTGGATAAACTTTCATGTGCTGTCTTTTATCTTTTTAGCTTCATCCTCACCTCTGCCTCAGTTGGGAACATGGTGCTCATATCAGTGGATCGTTATGTGGCTATTTGTTACCCTCTGTGATATTCTTCCATGATAACACCAAGAAGAGTTCAAATCTATTTGTCTCTGTGTTGGTTCTGTTCAGAATCTACAACTTTATGTTACTGAAAGATCACTTGTCTCAGACAGATTTGTTGAATTCCTGCTATCAAGAGTGTTTTCTTGTCATAAACTACATTTTCGGGGCAGTAGACTTGCTGGTCACCTTTTTCTGCCCTCTTACTGTCATCATAGTTCTCTATATGAGAGTATTTGTGGTGGCTGTGTCACAGGCACGTGTCATGCGGTCTCAAATTTCAGCTCTCAGATCAAATACTGTGACTGTTAAGAGATCTGAGATGAGGGCTGCTAGAACTGTGGGTGTTATCCTTCTTGTGTTTGTACTTTGTCTCCTTCCATTATACTGTAACTTCATAGCATTGCTGTGGCTGTTCTATTGTAACTCCAGTTTTAATCCTCTGATCTATGCCTTTTTCTACCCGTGGTTTAGAAAATCAGTTCAAGTCATTGTCAGCCTTCAGATACTACAGCCAGGCTCCTGTGAGGCCAAGATACTGTAGAGATAAGGAATTAATGTGCATCAGTGCATTGCAATTTAGTAAAATGGATGTTGAAATGTATGTTTCTAAATGTATTTGGTAGCAATATACTGAACTAAAAAAATGACAGCAAAAAAATAAAATAAAATAGAATCAGCATTCACTGTTTTGATGCAACATTTCCCAGTGAATATGATGAAGTTCCACTCTTGGTGTGGATCAAATATTGAACATATTTCCTCAACATATCCTGTTAGTGTGTTGATTTTGCAACAGAATCACTGGCTCTGATCCACAGATTTGAAAATGACAACATTTTGAATGTATAATCAGTGCTCAAAGCAAAATGTGAGGCTAAAAAACTGTTGTGGAATGGTTGTTGTAATTTAAAAAGCTAAGAAATACTTTCATAACAAGTCTGTTGAGCAAAATTAAGAGGTGCAGGAGGTGTCATGTAGAAAAAACAATTAGTTTTTTCAGTTTAATAATTATGCTTCTCATTTCCCCCCTTCAGACCACCTCCCACTGTTAATTTCAAAGTACCTTCAATTATTTGACATGCCTTTGATTCTTGTGTTTTGAAATTTCATTATTTTATTGTTTCACTACATTTAAACATATTATGGATCTAGTGCAACACAAGACAACCTTTCAAAGATTCATTTCTGTCCCTGAATTGTGCTGGGGCTCTTTTATGTTTATTGGAGAGCATTTTTAATGTTCTTGCATGGCATTAAATGGTGCTTGAAAAACTGTTGAGTGCTTTGAACCATTACACGTGGTAGATTCTGGCCTTTTATTCCCTCAACCAGCAAAAACAAAGATATAATTTGTATGAAATTAAAGCAGGAACATAATATTTAGGTACCTTTTCTTTCTCAACTCAGCAACTGCTCATAATTCACAGTCAGTGGTCTTTACCATTACAGTTTGTGCAAACTTTCAGTGCGAACTACCTGAAAGGCATTTGGCAGCCCCTGCAAATCCACAACCAGACCTGCAGGCTGTACAGTTGTTCAGTGTGATTCCACATATGCCCCTTAGGTTGCGCCTTTGAGCTGTGTTGCAGAGTATTGACAGAAGTAGAAGAAGAGTGTGTGTATGTTTACGGGGCAGGAAAGAGGCTGGGGTTAACTCACCTGAATTCTACCGAGTGTGTCATTACGAATGTAAACCCTGCTGAAAAAAACTGTATAGACCAGCATGATTTCCATGCTAGTCTATGCTGGTTAGTTCTGGTTTGGCACTTGTAGTTTCCAGGCTCTCTTCATCAAAGGTGTCGGTGTATAGTTTGATGATAAAAGAATTCTGTGGCGGCAAGGCTAGGTGGAATAATAAAGCACTCTTTATTGAAACAGATCTCTAATCCTCGCAAAGTTCTGCCCAATGCTAGGCCCTCTGCTCAACCAGAAATCCTCTTGGACCTTCTATCTTAGGAAATCTACAAGTAACCAACCCCCATTTTCTCCCCGTGTGAGAGTCCCTTCTCCAGTACACACCTACTTCTGCTAATTGGCCACTTTGGTGAATTAAGGGTCCATCTATCCAGTAGACTAAAAAAGGAGTTGACATGAAATCAGCCAGGCCAAAACCTCAGAGCATTCAGGGGAAAAGACGAGGAAATAAAAGTGAAACAGAGAAATGTCGTTCAACCTGAGATATAAGACAAAGGACAGAGAGATTAGAACAGCACAGACCGTAGCTAATGTCCAGGGACCTGCTTCAACACCAAGGTCTTTTAATGTGGTAACAGACCGAGGGAGCATAAGAAGAAACAGGGATCACCTGAATGTGCTCCCTGAGAGAGGACTGTCCTGCTCTGATGTGACATTGACTGAACCAAGGCAGAAAGACTCAGGTGTAACAGTGACCAACTCAGGAAGAGTGTCCTGTCCTCCAGATAGACTGGACAGACAGAAACAGACTGTGATATGTTGTGTGCTAATGTTACTGAATGTGAGTTTAAAATGCCCATTTAGGAATACCTGTATTCGTAATTATCATTTGAAATTATTTTATTTTAGTGCAGTTCATTCTTAAAAGTACAGAAAAGGGGTTTAAAAGCTAAAAGATGGGGTGTACAGATGTTCAGTAATACCACATGTGCCCATTAAATGGTGCCTTTGAGTTGTGATGATGGAAGTAAAAGAGGAGTGTGTATGTTACATGGCAGGAATAGCGGGAATAGCAGGGACGGAGCCCAGCAGAGCCCTTTGATTTTTCCAAACCAGACAACTAGATTTGAGAGATTCCGCCAAGCAAGCAATTTAGCAGCAAGCTCCAAAGACAATCAGGTGAAGACCTTGATATATTGTATGGGAGATGAAGCTGGTGCTGCTTTGAGAGGCTTGAAGCTAAGTAACGCAGATTTACGCCTATACTCGAAAGTGCGGGGTGCCTTTCAGTCATTCTTTTGTATGAATGTGCATGTGCATGATTTAACGTGCAAGTAAGAAGCAAATGAGACTGTAGATGCATTCGTCACTGCCCTGTATGCCTTAGTAGAGCACTGCAATTATGGACTGTTGCATGATGAGCTAATCAGTAACAGTATAGTGGTTGGGTTGACGGAGATCAGCCAGATACACCACATTAATTACACCCTTCGAGGGGCTTCCATTTTAACCACCCTCCTTTTGGTATTGCCTCAGCCCTGAAGACTTCCAGCACATGATGGCTGAGGTCATTGAGGGGCTAAAAGGCATGGTCTGCCACACTGATGAAAATACTGTTGTGGAGGCGGGACCAGGAAGAGCATGATGCTCAACTCAATACTGTGCTACAGAGGCTGGGGAAAGCAGGCATCACACTGAATGTGGACAAATGTGAACTCTCCACAAGCAAGGTGGTCTTCTTGGGCCATATCATCACATCTAAGGGGAATTCCCCCTGACCCAAGACAGACAGAGGCCATCATGGAGATGAAAGAGCCCAAAAATGTCTTTGAGTGAAGGAGTATTCTCGGTCTGCTCAATCAGCTGGGAAAGTTCATTCCCCAGCTATCTGAAATGGAAAAAACACTCTGTGACCTCCTCTCCAAGAAAAACTGCTGTGTCAGGGACATGGACCAGGTGACAGCGCTCAAATTGCTGAAGAGAACACTGTCTTCTCCTCCTGCCCTCAATTTGTATGACCCGAACAGAGGTGACAGCCAATGCATCATTGTATGAGCTGGGTGGCATTCTTCTCCAAAAGTGGAAGGAAGACTGGAGGCCTGTAGCTTATACATCACGGTCGCTCACTCTTTCATCACGCATATACACTTATATCCCCTGTTAGCTGAAGCTAACAATATTTTAAACAGTTCTTTTGGATACTAAATTAACTAGCATGAAAATAATTGGCAGATTACTCTGTAATGATCATTAGTTGCAACTTTAAAAAGACACACAGGGACAAAAAAGCATCATTATCATCCCTACTGTTTACTAAGATTTATCAGCCACACACTTGTTTGTTCATGAGTCAGCTGTCTGGTTCTTTCATACCAGAAGCTATCAGACTGCACAACATCACCACCATAGCACTCAACACCTCCTTTCCCCACTGTTTAAGGACTCAACCATACAATTCTTGTCTCTTATAGACTGATTGTTGTTGTTCTGTTGATATTTTTATGCTGTTATTTAATATCTCAGGACCCTGCACATTGCACATTTGCACAGTCACACTTATTTCGCATTTATTATACATTGCACACATCATGTACACACAAGGACAGTTAATATACATAGTATGCTTATTTTTTTATTCTAATAGTTTTCATTAGAATTCATTCAAATTGTTATTCTGTTCTTTGCTACTTATTTCCCTCTGTACTACTGTGTTACCTTTGAATTTCTTCAAAGGGGGATCAATAAAACAACATCTCTCTCTTTCATCTCTCAAAAAATGGACAGCCCTATAGGGGGGCAACAATTCTGGGGGCTAGTCCGGAATTAGCACCTTTTTCCTGATGGCAGCTAATCACCTATAAATGAACCTGACTTTAAGTTCCTGGATCATCCACTCAGTTCATCATCCACTGCCACAAATCCAAGACATGCTTGACATTTGGGGGGGCAACACCTGGGTTTCTATACGGGATCAAGGCAGCGCCTATCACCAAGGGTTCATAAGCAAGAAATCTAGATCCCTTTGGTTTGACAAATGCACCTGCAGCTTTTCAGAGGTGTATGGAGGGTGTGCTGGAAGGTATTAGAGATGAATTTTGTGCTCCATATTTCGATGATGTGCTATGTTACTCAACATTCGTTGATGACCACATTCTCTATCTCAGAAAAGTTCTTAGCTCCGTGAGGGAACACAGCATCAAACTGAGACCGACCAGGTGCGAGTTGTTTAAAAGAGAGGCTTGTTACCTCAGCTGATTGCTGTCTGGGGAGGGATTCAAGATCGATCTTCAAGATCTGGCAGCAGTGATAGCACTTAAAGACAAAGAACCTCGCACAGTTAGAGAGGTCAAGGGCTACAGATAAGAGGGCTAGCTGTGAGAACTTTCAGGATTACTTGCATCATACCCTGACATTTACAGTATACACAGATAACAACCCCCTGACATAGGTCCATAGCACTGTCAGACTAACCGCCGTTGGACAGAGGTCGGTTGGTGAGCTGGCTGACTTTCATTAAAATATAGACCTGGCAAGATAACCTCTCTTAAAGGTCAAGGTCTTAGGATGATACAGACACAATGTGAAGTCTTCCTGTTAGACTGAGGACTTTGGCCCACTGATGTTTTTTGGGAGTCCGGTCATGATACATATGCATACCAAATTTCGTAAATTTATGTGCATGTATGATGCAGGGATTTACAGCAGGGGGTGCTGTAGAGTCCACTGGCCACACCCACACCCAGTGGTGTTGCAGTATTGCAAGTTCCGCATATATCCTGAGTTTGGTGAGTTTTGGGGTATATTCAGGCCTCCAAAATTCTGCTTAAATGGATGGAAGAAAAATAATAATCCAAACAGATTCAAAAGGGCCTCGCAAGGTTAGTGCTCTGGCCATAATAACAATTACTTGATGGTAAAAATGGTAACTTTCAGCACTGCAAAGAAACACAAGTTTGTTGATTTAATGGAGAAAAAAAACAACACTCACAGAGAGGGGTGTTAAATGTTTCACAGATTTATTTTTATTCATTTATTTCTGGGATTGATAAAAAGATCCGTCACTGTTCAAGACTATAAGTCACATAGGGCATCATAAAGAAAATATACTGCATGGTTTTAAAAATATTTAGCTTGATAAATAATCAGTTTTTTTGTTGCACTACTCTTTTTTAGTTGAACAATCATCCATAGAATCTAATAACCTCAAAAATAAAACCATTCTTGTTAAATATAATTTCCACAATACTTTGATACACACCTATAATGCCACATGCTGCTATGATACCAGCCACAATTATGAAAATGTATATCTGCTATTACTAATTAAGATTCATAAGCATTCAAATCTAAAGGTTCTCTTCGTGTTTGATCAGAATTTATTAGTGACATGTAAGATGGACTCCACAGAGGAGAATTTTGTGACAGCTTTGTTGTTTTAATTCCTTCTTTTTACAAATCTTCATCTAAAGCTCTTCGAGACTGAACCAGTAAAAATTCTGTAAAGGATGCTACACAGTGAAGAAGTCATACATATAACCCTGTGAGTCCAGTGTCTGTTGAAGTGGATCTGTGGTGTTTCATTAGGAGGCAGTGGTGGTTCTGCAGATTGGCTCTGAGTACAAGCTTTCATTTATGGTGTTTTTCGCTGCCAGCCTAATGCAGTAGGTGGTCCAGGGCTTGAGGTCAGTCTCTATGGCATTATCACCTTCCACGGTTCTCACTCTGAGTGGCTGGTCAGCCGGCTGCTCTTTCTCCTCAATCACAAGTGTGTAGACGGTTGCATCCGTCACTGTCGTCCACCGCACATACAAGGACACTCCACTTACTTTTACAATCTTCACCTCTGGGATTTCAAGACCTGAGAGGCAGAGGGATAAAGATGGGTGAGGTGTTTTTTGGTACAAGCCCGTGAGCTATGTTGATTTCAGATTCATGTCTGACATCACACTTACCTTTGGTAAGAGCGTCTAAACGGGAAAAAACTTGATTGATCCGTAAATCTCTTCTTCTGCGAGCTCCTACTGGACCTGAGGAAGGTGAAAAATACGTGTTATAATGTTCGGAACAGGATTTTAAAATGCCAAAAACAAAAAAAAATTTTTAGGACAATTTTTTTTGCTGGGACTGTTTACATTGGAGCAGTTAATTAATAAAACGCACTACATTGCATTCAATAAGGGCCAGTCAACTGTGTTTTCTGTGATCCATGTCGTCTCCATAGCCATTTCTTTCTTCCACAATAATGCTAAACTACTTTGTATAGTGCAAGTTGGGCATGGCTGCAGTGACACTCAGGCTTATAAGGTTGGTTTATATATATATATATATATATGTATATATATATATATATATATATATATATATATATATATATATATATATATATATATATATATATATATATATATATATACACACATATAATACATGTGTACAATTGCTGTTTTTTACTAGCACGTCAAATTAAATAAAATTATCAAAATATTATTTCCCGAGTCCTGTGTAGTGTCTGACCTGTAATATTGCTGTTCGGGTTGCTCTCTCCCTCTGCATTGCTGGCTATCACTACAGTGGCACCAGGGTCAAAGTTGGTCAGCTGGCAAGAGAGCCCAGTGGTGTTGCAAAGCTCCACGCGGTCTGTCCCCGACACGTTGAAGACAGTGTACACTGTGGCCAAAACTGATGCGTCCCAGGAAAGTACAGCAGACTGTGTGGTGCCGGTGTATTCTACATTCTGTGGTGCACAGGGGACTGGGAAAGAAATGGTGGAAATGCTCTTAACAGAGGGACTGCGGAATGTTATGTCTGAACATGATGCAGTTTCTTAAACATTACTTAATGTTTAAATATATATTAAATTACAACTTGAAAGTCATTAATAAAACACATATCTGTTCAGAACTACAATACTGTGCATTTTTAACAATATATCAAATATTTATATACTGCTTATAAAGGCTAAATAGTGTGTAGAGTGTCTTTTTTCTCCACAATACACTCCCTCCGGTACAGGAGTCAGGAATGAGCGTGATGTAAAGTTACCTGTGACTCCAGTAAAGGCAGTGGATGGCTCGCTGACTCCAGCTGAGTTTCTGGCCCATACACTGAGGTTATAAGCTGTGCTACAAGGCATCAGGAACTCAAAGTATGTAATTTCTGTCCAATAAGAAGAGACATCCATCAGGGTCTGTGGGTTGTTGTTGATTCGACCAGTTATCACTGCAAGGTACTCAACATCAGAACAATTGACGCTGTCCCACGACGTCATGGCCCAGTGACCCTGGCCTATTGTCCGCATTTGGACGTTTACAGTAGTCGGAGGACATGGAGCTGAGGAGGAAAGAGTTTGGCGATAAAGAGTTTTTTATCAGTGGAATTATCTCATTGTACTTTAGATGTAATGTACCTGCTTATTACTTGTAAAACTAGGAAGCACGCTTTAAAAAAAACAAACTGCATAACATCTATATACTATATATAGTATGTAACAGGAATTTAATTGGTATGAATACCTGAGGTCTAAAGCCCTAAAAAGTAGCATAACTGCAAAATAAATATACATTTTGGAATCATGTCAGACTACAAAACAACCCAGTGATTTTCAGGATATTCTGTATATCTATGTCAGAATGTATTTGCACTCATTTATCTACATGCATTGTTAAATGTGAATTGTGAAAGTTCAGATTTTGATCTCTAATATTTACCTGCTCCCGCTTCCAGGGGTGCACTAAACGAGCTGTTGCAGACGCCGTTGGACGCTTCAACAGAGAAATTGTAAATGTCACCACATTCCAGGCCTTCGATGGTGCAGAAGGTGGCTGTGCTGTCGCAGTAGAGTACCTCTCCATCTGTAGAATTGGCACAGCCAAAATATTCCACAGCGCCCTCACTGGCAGTCCAAGACAGGATGGCAGAGTTGGTCTCACAATCCATGTCCACTGCAAGACCAGAGGGCTCACAGGGCACTGCGGGGACAGAGAGAGAACACCTCCTGTCAGCTATTCAAATAGGGAGCTGGACCACAGTTTTCTACATTTTTAAGGTTGATGCTAAATATATATGAAGTGTAAAATCAAGTGCAGCCTTATATAACTTGAATGTGTCTTTAATGGGCATGGAAATGAACAAACCAAAATGTGGAAAGTAGCAGCTACCAGTGCATTTCATGATAACTAATGATTAGTACAGCAAGATAACAAGAGGAAAAACTACTTTTCAAACAGTCAGTACAAGCTGATCATTATCAACTTATCATTGAATTATGGCATAAAATGAGGAAAGGTTATTGCGGCATTTTGCATCAAGATAATGCCTTTGCTTTATTTCCCTTAGGGCTGCAATAAATAATGTATTATTTGTTTTGTCCATATAATGCCAGATTCTCCCCATCTTGCCTTTTGTATTGTCTGAAAAACTACAAAACTCTAGGAGATTCAGACAAAAACAGGCAGACAATCTTTAATCTGAGAGGCCATAACCATCACAATGGATGCCAATGAATTTCACACAACACGTCAATAAAAAAAATTCACCTCTAGAGTTTATCACTGAGATCATTCGCACTAGCTGAATTAAGATGTTGTCTCCTCAAGACTCTCGAAAACCTACTCAATACGAAAGAAAAAATAAGCAACTCCTAAAATCTAAATTACCAGACTGTATCTACAGATAATTTAATTGTCTCGTTGTTTGTTTTGTATGTCTACCAATAGTAGTATAGTACTCATACTGAGTGCATTTTTCTGGTGAAATGAACTAAACTAAAACGTCTTATCAAGTCTCTACCAGTTCTGAAGGTTGAAGTGAAAGGCTCGCTGGTGCAGTTGTCTCTACTGGCGGTGATGCTAAAATTGTATGGCTGTCCGCAGTGCAGATAATCCAGGGTGCAGTTGTTCACTGTGGTGTTGCAGCTTGCGACATGCCCGTCTCTTCCTGTGGCCATCAGTTGGTAGGATGTAGCCACAGGGGAGTGAGACCACATCACCATGGCTCCATTCTCCTCACATGATGGTACCACTGTCACGTTGTTTGGGACACAGGGTGCTAAAACAGACGGAATAAACTTAAATATTTCAGATTTTGTTTGTTTTATTTGTTTATTTAGATCATTAGCTTCTGTTTCCTGGGTTCTACATAATAAATTGAGCTAAAAATACCTGTTTTAATCTTCTTTGGTGGGCTTCTGAGGCTGCTGCACTTGTCAGAAGAAGCTGAGACTATAATGCTATAATGCATGTCACACTGGACATCCTGGAGTTCACATGAAGTGGAGCTGCTGTTACAGGAGATGATGCTTTGGTCGTGGCCCTCAGCTGTCACCAGGTAGAGGGACGTGTCCTCCGTCATCTCCCATTCAACCAGGATTGTGTCACTGTTGCATTGTGTCACTGCACTAACGGATGTTAGAGCACAAGGACCTGCAGTACAGGATGCAAATGAAAACAAAACTTTAGAAGGCGGCCTATAATATTTTAAAGATTCTTCGGAAAAAGATTTCAGTATTTTGTTGAATACCTGTCTCAAGCTCAAAGGTGTTGCTATAATTACTCCAGCAGTGACTGTTGACAGCAGTGACGTGGAAAGTGTAAATAGCTCCACATTTCAGATCTGGGACGTTGCAGTGCAAGGCGGTGGTCGTGCAGGTCGAGTTGTGACCTCCAACCTCTTTGGCCAGCACAAAGTAGCTGAGGGCTCCTTCTGAGGTGTCCCACGTCACCCAGGCAGAGTTTGACACACAGTCCAGATGGCCTCTAGTGTTCCTCGGCACACATGGAGCTGTGCAGGGCAAAAAAGAGAAAGGAAGAAACATTCAATACTGTACAAACAATTTTTACACCTGAGTCAGAAACACAGTAACAATGACTGGGTAATGCATTGTAGCAAATCGTTAAACAGATCAAATTATGTGAGAACAAAAGGGGGGGTGTACAAGAAGAAGTTGTCTTTTCAAGTGTTGTGTGGCCCCTCTTTGAGAGCACTAAACCCACTTCCAATAAAAAAAAAAAAGTCAGTCTTTATCCTGGGGGCTGGGAGATGCTAGGAGTTGACATCAGAGCTCTGTTTAGGTTCCCTACTGTGTTTGTTTTCTACATTTTTCGCAGGCATAATCACATCAATTTGTCTCCACTGTTCACTTCTTTTTCACCTCTATTTTTCATTTCTTTATTAATTTCTTTATTTTGTATAGCGCCAATTCAAAACAAAAGTAATTTCATGACACTTTCCAAATTGAGCGCTCGCACTTCCTTGTCAGACTTACAGTAAAATATGAGGATGATACCTATGATCCAGTATACCTCTTGAAAGGAAATACATGTACACCCATGCAATAACAGCAGTTATATAAAAAAGAACAGCTGTTCTAACACTCATTGTCTGCTCTTTTAGAGCAGTCCGTCTCTTTGTGGAAAATGAATTAACTTCTGAGTTGTAAAGTTAGCTCCAGGGCATCATGGCACTGACACACTGCTTGGTGCAAATTTTACATTTGAACAAATGGACAACTGCTCGAAGTTTACCTGAGGAAGTCTCTATCGCAGGGCTCGGCTTGCTCTCACAGCTATCCATTACAGAAAGCACGGTAACATTGTAGGTCTGTCCACATGGCAGATGCCTTAATGTGCAGGCAGTGCCACTGGAGTTACAGTAGAGTCTCGCCCTGGTGTTGCTCACTGCCGCCACATGGAAGTACTGGGCATCAGGGTTGGGGGACCAAGACACAGTCATGGCACCCTCTTCACAGTGTTCCTTAACCTCTACGTTCTGGGGTGCACAGGGGGCTGAGGAGGAGACAGAGAGGGGAGAGGACAAAGAGAAGCAATTTGTAATGCTAATACAGCGTACTGTATTTCCTCAAACAAAAGCAGGTAGTCAAATAAAAGCCAGGTCTCTAATAATGGCCTGGAGAAATGAATATAAATATAGACCAGGAAAAAAAAATCAAGGACTGATAAACATTCAGAGCCTGTGATATAACACGCATGCAGAATAAGCATCAAGTACATTTCCATCACGTCACAATTTTTTTGTTACAAGTTACAACAAATGTTTACACTTCTGTTCATATTTGGCCCCCCCAAGTGTACAATACCTGTTCGCACGTAAGCCTTCTCGCTCTCCGCACTGGAACAGGACTTATCTTGGCCGAACACGCTCACATTGTAGGTCTGTCCACACTGCAGGTCTCTCAGATCACAGTGAGTCACGGTGTTGTTACATTCAGCCCGGTGGCTTCCGTCCGCTGTAACAGCCACGGCAAGATACGAGAGCGCTCCACTGGCTCGCTCCCATGTCACCGCGGCTGAGTTGGATTCACACAGTAGGGCAGCCTTAACGTTGGTTGGCCGGCAAGGCACTAGGAGAGAGAAAGTATTAAGATTAACGGAGTAACGATAAACATGAGAGATGAGACAATTCACATGTCAGCAACACATTGACCCTTTAGAAAGACAGAATACTCTAAATTCATTCATAAGTTTAACTAAAACAAAAGTTCAAAACGTGCAGTGTTTGTAGTTGCAGTGAACTTGAACATAAAAGGGGGATTAGGGGCTGAGTTGCTGAATTAGTTATCGTTTGACTAGACTGTCTGATTCAGTTTTTAGACTCATAAGTCTTTTACTTCATCTCTTTTCTTGACAACTTCCTGTAATAAGTGTGCTGTGCAACAAAACTTTAGTTTTAGTCATGTAAACAAAGAAAGAAGTATATTCAATGATTGTGAAATTATACCGTGTCAATTAAGTAAATAGAGAATTGAAGAGGTCTGTGGCATTTAATTTCAATTTCAGCTTTAGTTGACGATTCAACCGAACATAATAGCAAACCACCAATGGTGACTGCATCAAATATAACAACAGTGCCCACACATGATATTCTGGGTTGCCTCTTTTTGTTATTTTCTGCAAAAT
This sequence comes from Acanthopagrus latus, assembly GCF_904848185.1. Lineage (NCBI taxonomy): Eukaryota > Metazoa > Chordata > Actinopteri > Spariformes > Sparidae > Acanthopagrus > Acanthopagrus latus. The sequence continues at coordinate 25,300,608 of NC_051049.1, forward strand.
AGATGATGAAAAAAGTCTCTAAAATTCCAAAATCAGGGTATTTTACCAACCTGGCGATGGAGCTGGTGATGAGAACCAGACCATTAAGGCTGCCCTTTTCTAATATATTGCTGCTAATTACTAAATTCATGGTGTCGGCATACCAAATGTATTATTATGACAGCAACACTGTCCAGATGTTTCCTATTAGATTATGAAGTGCTAATATCTCTAACGATGGAGGTAGAAATGAACCTGCTATAATTAAAAAAAAATGTCAGACAACCAAAAGACTCCGGAACACGTCACTTATCATATCGAGTACCTTTATTGTTTAAGCTTACCTGACTGCAGGTTGAGGTACGCGTTGCTGTTGTCACACCGTCCATCCTTAGCTGTCACTGTCAGATTGTAGAGCTGGCCACAGTGCATGTTGGGTAGCCGACAACTGGTTCCTGTGCTGTTACACATTGGCATGTCACCATCTGGCCCAAAAGCTCGTACCATGTAGGAGGAGACACCCTCTCCTGCTTCCCACGACACGACGCCTGTGTCGTTACTGCACACCATCTCGGCGGTTACATTGGGTGGTACGCACGGCACTGCAGGCAGACAGGTATGAGTGACGTCAGGTTTAAACTGAGCGCGCTCGCTGAATGTGCAGTTTACCATGACTGTCTACTGAGGCTGAGACATTAATGTGATTATGATTAAATCTTGACTCTACCCGTGTTAATCTCCACAGCAGAGCTTCCAGCGCTACTGCACATCATATCTGAAGCACTAACAGTGATGGAGTAGTTGAGGCCGCACAGCAAGTCCTCAAACAGGCATATTGTATCGTTGCTGTTGCACACTGACGCATAGCCACCATTGCCCTGGGCGACTGTGGTGTAAGATAATGCCCCGTCGCTTTGCTCCCAAGAGACCGCCACTGCACCAGACTCACAAACCACACGGGCCTCTAACTGCTGCGGTACACAGGGCACTGAGTGGACACAGAGAGAGAACCATCAATCTTGATTTATGACTCCGGATATAGATCCAACAATGATTAATACAAATGGAGAACCGTCATTAGCGATAATTACTTGCTGACAAAAATCAGTGCTGACAAAGAAAACACAACACAGTCATTTTTTCAGCTTCAAGGAAGTATTCTAATATTAATTAGTACATCAAATCTCAAACACTTATCATTATGACACGTAAACACAGTAAATATATGCATTTACCTCTCTTACCCATGATTCACTATTTCCAAAATATTTCAAAATGTTACCAAAGAAAAACATTTTTTTCAGATTAATTGGCACAACCCATCACAAAGATATGCATCATGCTGCTAGGCTTTAACATGTCGAATCACTTTGGTCCTCCTTACCCGTTTTCAGCTGTGTCACCCCACTCTGCGAAACATTGCACTGACTGTTGACGGCAATCACGCTGATGTTGTAGATGAAGCCACACATGAGGTCTGCGAGTTCACAGGACTGTGAGGCTGACTCGCAACCAGATATATCTTCTTCTATGCCGAAGGCCTGGACAATGTAGAAATCAGCTCCACTACTGGCCTGCCACTCCACACTGGCTGTGTTGTTGGAGCAGTCCAGTACAGTTTGAACATTTTCAGGAGGACAAGGCACTGAAGGAGGAGAGGGTAAGTGTAAGAAAAAACAAAATACTGAGGAGTTTTTGATTGCTACTTTTTGTTGTAGTTGTTGGTGTTGTTGTTGTTGTCGATGTAGATTTGGGGCCCATACTCAGGTACTGACAGGGACTCAGAAAGGGGTTAACTTAAGGGTCATTTAGAAGATTTCTTTCATAACATTGATTCACCTGTCTTTAAATGGTAGTTTAACACCTAGCTGACAAGCATGATTTTGCTGGCCTCTTCTGGCTGAAAGTGGATGACCAGGGGAAAAATTTAATTCAGAAAGTCACCTGGTAAGTTGGAAGTGCTTGCCACTTAGTTGTTTTGTCTTCCTTTACTTTGGCGGATGTCCTGAACGTGTGCACAAGTCAGCTCATTGAGTTGGCCATATTTCCGGTCATTTGTCATGCACTGAGCTTACTGTTTAAAGTCACCTCGAGCTCTGCAAGCCACTTAAGACTAGTGAGGTTAACCCTCTTGGTGAGCAGGGAGGGGTTGTGGTGCCTCTACAGACCTCTCTACAGTTTATTTTGTAAAAATCCAACTCAGAAACCTTTGTTACAAGGTGTTTGTTGTTTGATTAGTTATTAGTTGTTTCAATGATTGTAACATGGAACTTTGATCAGCCTCTGAAAGGGGGGCATGCCAGAAAAAGTTTAGAATCTAAAGTGTAGAGGAAGGTTTGAAGTGTTAATGTGTGTAAATCACCATTTTTTCCCCATTGGTATCCAAGTTTAATCAATATTAACCCTAACCCTAACCCTAACCCAAGTATTGGGTATGATCCAAGTATTTTGTTTTGAAATGTTTTCAAAATAACCCCCTGAATAAATTTAAATGAGAGGGAAAATTACCCATAGCTCACTGAAGCAATAGAAGAATTTCAGCCACTACAGGACAGTAAAACAAGATGTTCAGTTAGTCTATCTAATTTAAAACTGATTGATTAAAAGGTGTTTTGTTTTGGGTTTTTTTTGAGCCCACCTGATTCCACCTGCAAGCTGTCGCTTGGAGGGCTGCTGCAGTTCTCATTTGAGGCCACAGTAGACACATTATAGGTCTGGCCACAGTGCAGGTCCTTCAGCTCGCAGTTGGTGTGGTTGGTGGTGCAGCTGGAAGTATGGCCGCTAGAGGACCAGGCTGTTGCGGTGTAGGACATGGCACCCTCAGCGAAGGCCCAGTCCAGCAGAGCAGAGTTGGTGTAGCAGTCCAGAACCACTGAGCCAATTTCAGGTGTGCAAGGAACTGAGAGAGGGGGGAGAAAAAAGAGGAACATGTCAAGAGTTATGTCCATGTGTATAATGGTATCCAAAAGAGACTTTTATCCAGCTGTTCTACCTGAATTGAACTCTATGGCTGGGCTGGGTAAACTTGAGCAGATACCATCCTCAGCCACCACCTGGACAGAGTAAGACTGGCCACATTTCAGGTCTGTCAATGTGCAGACTGGGTCTGTACTCTCACAGAGTGACATGGATCCCTGTGAACTCTTAGCCGACACTTTGTAGGAGAGAGCGCCCTCGCTGGCTCTCCAGGACACGACAGCCTCGTTTTCAGAGCAGTCCATCTTTACAACCACGTCAGTAGGAACACAAGGCACTGGAGAAAGGCAGAGGGAGGAGATTGTAAAAGGTTAATTATCTAGACGTGTTGTGAAAATAAGTTTGGGATAATCTATACAGGCCTCAGAAACACCAAGCTTTCATTTTACAGGTGTCTGATTCAATATATGAAGTGAGCTGCACACAGAAAGCAGTTAACACAGCAGCTAAGGCAACAGTGAGACAAAATTGGGACCATTTTGCAGACAATTACACACATTTTTATTTATTTTGTTATATTTGCTGTATATATGTACTGTATATTTCCATTTGCCAATGTGTCCAGGACACATGGACCGTGAAATGGACAAAAAAAGAGAATAAAATAACACTAGTCCTGCATGTCTCACCTGACTGCAGCGAGTCGGCCTCACTGGGGTCAGAGTTACACTCGCCGTTCGAGGCGACGACCGTCACTGTGTAGTTCTGTCCACAGAGGACGTTGGGCATACCACACTGCTCCCTGTCAGACCAGCAGCTTATTGACTGGCCATCTTCCTGCGTCACTGTGGCTGTGTAGAAGTTCGCCCCAGCCGAGCTGCTCCACGACACCACAGCAATGTTAGAAACACAGTTCATGAAGCTGGAGACGCCGGTGGGCGAACAGGGCTCTGAGGGGAGATTGGAGTATATGCACTGTTAGTGAAGGTTGAGTTTGATAATATGACGTTGTTGTTTGTTTTTCTGAAGTTTGGTGCACAGTCCACTACAGTGAACTGTAGTGGACTGTGAACTGTAGTGGACTGTGCACCAAACTTAAGAAAAACAACATTTTCATATTGACTTGAACAGTATTTTAGAATGCATGGAATAGGAATCCACCTGAAGTAAGCTTTGAAGGCACACTGGGGTGGCTTGTGCACACTGAGTCGGCCGCCTGAACAGACAGGTAGTACTCCTGTCCACACATGAACTCAGAAATGAAGGTCCAGGTATCGTTAGTGCTGAGCTGCACTTTGTGGCCACTGTTGTTCTCTGCCGTCACAATGTAAAACTCAGCAGTTTCACTGGCGTTCCAGCTCAACGATCCCACCTTAGAAACAGATTTCGGATGATACTGGTCAATATTTCTGAGGAGGAACTTTGACAGTTTGTGATTTTAAAAAAAAGGGAGAAAGATCAAATATTTACCTTAATAGTGCAGTTCAGAGATGACTGCAAGTTCTGAGGAATACAGGGTGCTAAAAACAGAAGACAATAATAATATTGTAAATTGGGTTGCAAATGATTTGGTCTGTAAAGTTTCAGAAAGTATTTGGAAATTACTATCAAAATATTCCAGAGTCATATTTTGTCTTACCATCAGTTCAAAACATTATCAATTTACAGTTAATTTATGGTTAATTGATCAAGCTCAATTTGTGACACGGTTGCTTTTCCTTTTTGTTGCAATTCTACTGAGAGAAAACAAAAAATACCCATGCAGTCAGAGAGAGCATTAGGGTGATTTGAAATCCTCGCCTTCTCCTCAACATTAACATGCTGGGAAATAAGTCAGCAATTTATGTACATTTTGAACCAAAAATGCGTTGTGTTTTTCCTTTGACCTTAGAACTGTATGTCACATTAAAGGATGTCCACAAAACATTTCTGGAGCTTTGAAGCAAAACAGGGTTGCAACATTTTCCTAAATAACCGAAGAAGCTGGGGACTTTTTTTAAAACTGAAAAAAACAACAGAAAAAAAAATCATAAATGTCTCCATACAGGTTGTTCACCACAATCCAAATCTGGGAAGCCTAAACACAAATTGATTTGAAAAGTCGCCATCTACTCCCGACTCTTGGTTAAGTTCATGTACCTGCTTCAGACGGGATACACTTTTGTCCTAGCAGCTACAGCGAGACTTCCGGAAACACTTATGACGTGGGATGAGCTGTAGTCCCCGGCGATTTCAGTTGTTTAGGAGAGTGCTGCAACATTATTTTGCTGTGAAGCTCCACAAATGTTTTGTGGACTTGAAACTGGCTTTCCATCGGCGTGAGGCCAGGTAAGTAATGACTGAATTTGTTGGGTGAACTTATCCTTTAATAAATGTAACTCCAAAACTGCAAACTACATAACATGTGGCGGTGACTGTTGCATGAAGAATTTCCTACATCCTTGCTAAATTTTATTTTGTTTATTCATGTTCATGAGTGACCTCTAAAATTCCCTCTTACAACTTCCAGGTTTTGCCATAACTCTTTGAGGTAGAGTAATTTCTTGTGATGTGCATTATAACAGCTTGTTTACCCATTCGTATCGAAGTGCTGTTGCTCGGCATGCTGCTGCACATGTAGTCGTTGGCGATGATGTGAACGGTGTACTGTTCGCCACAGTGCAAGTCATTAAAGGTGCAGGTGGTGGTGTTTGTGGTGCACATGTGGGTGTGGCCGTCCAGTCCAACTGCGATGGCCATGTAGGATTCTGCCCCATCGCTCTCGGCCCAGCTGACCGAGCCCAGACTGTCCTCACAGTGTGTGAAGCTCTGTACATGCTGCGGCACGCAGGGACCTGAAGAGACGGAGATGTATCATCCTGAACTTACTCAGCTGTACGCCACAATCAGCAGAAAATATAGTTGACACCCACCTGTTCTGAATTCTTCAGGCAGGCTCACAGCGCTGTCGCATCTGTCATCTTGAGCTGTTACAGTGAAGCTGTATGTTTGTCCGCAGGGCAGCTCAGCCTCTACTGTTGTGTCACTGGTTTGGAAAGATGTCATGAATCCTAGGTCACCTTCGGCTGTCACCACGTAGACTGAAGCCCCTTCAGCCGCCGACCAGTCCAACACCACCGTCTCATTCTCACATGCCCCGCTGACTGTGAGGCCAGTTGGCTGGCAGGGTTCTGGAGGAGTAGGAGTTTGACACAAATGTCACACAATGTCCTTCATGAAATTGTATTTGAGATTGTCATTATAGATTATTATTCCTATATGACCGCTGATTTTGAATTGTCATTTCTGATCGCTTGTTCCAGTATTGCTGTAGTGTAGACAGGGCTCGGACTGAGTATTGTCTTTTGATCAATTGATCACTTGTCTTGTAAAATATCATAAAAAGTGTCCATCATAATTTCCTAAAGCCCAGGTTGTATATTATTAGTTTTAAAACATGGAACAAGTGAAGGGATTTTTTTTAATCCCTTTATAAATTACTTTAAAGAATCAATCAATTATTAAAACTGGTCCTGATTACTGTAATTGTCTGATGACTTATTGTTTATTCCAGTAATCATTTCAGCTGTACTTTAGTGTTTATTAATTTCAAAACAAATATCTGCACTGATACTGTATGTCACAATAAACACTTGACTTGACTTTAGTAGAGGTAAAATACCTACACAGTTAATTATCTGATGGTAACGAGCCCTACCTGTCTGAATCTCTACAGTGCTGCTGACTTCACTGTAGCACATGTGACTGTATGCAGTGACCGAGAATGTGTAGGTTTCCCCACAGTGCAAGTTAGAGAACTGGCAGGTGGAGTTGGTGGAGTTGCACTGCCGAGTCATTCCCATGCTGCAGGTGGCAGTAGCCATATACAGCTCCACTCCATTTCTTTCCTCCCAGTGCAAGTTTGCTGTACTTGTCCCGCACTGCAGGTTGACTCCAACCCGGATGGGTTTACAGGGTCCTGGAAAACATATCAAACACATGAGATTATTAACAAAATACAGTAGTGCAAATTTAGACTCTATGAGCCCGTTGTATTTTGTACAACTTCTCTGGGATAAAATGTTGTTGAACTCACGTGTGTTGAAGGTGACGTTAGTCTGTGTTTCGGTCTGGCAGTGGTCGCTGATGGTCGTGAGGCTGACGTTATACATCTGACCACACTGCAGCTCCATCAAATCACACTGGTCACCATCGGTCTCACATGAAGCCCGGTGACCATCCACTACAGCAGTCACCATGTAGGAGTTTGCTCCGCTGGCTGGAGTCCAGGAGACTTCGGCTGTGTTGTTGTAACAATCCAAACTAGCTGCCACATCTTTAGCTGCACAGGGAGCTGGAGACGGAAGGGAAGAATGACAAACGGGACATGGATGCAGTTTTAATTTATTAATCACACTTTAAAGCTGCGCTGACCTTTACACATTCAGTTACACTGCCCCAAGTCAAGCTTTATGTTTCATAAATTTCAACTTAAGCACATACAAGTTTTGCAACAATACCAGTGTTTCCATCTCTTTTAGAAAGTAGCCTGCTCTGAGGGTCCCTCGAAGTCACAATCATCAAACTGCATATATGTAAGCTCTTATAAATAACATAGATTTCATGGGAAAGAAAATCTTCTTTAATAAGAATGTGGATGAACAAACCAGCAGCTCAGTCACATTCACAAGGGTGATAAGTTCAAGACCTGAGGTAGAAGTAAAGTTTGAACTTTGTAACTTTCGTGGTATTCCTGTTTCGGGTTATTTAATATTACAAGTCAGAAGTGTACAACTCCTCCATAAATCACCCTATATACCCATGTTAGCACTCAGAGACTACTACCAACTCCTCAAAATGGAGAAGGAGCAAAGCGTTTGCCATTTTTATAGTGATAATGATGGTATTGATGCTGTGGATCACTTTCTGATGGTCCAAGATGCAGATTCTGCATTCTGCAACACTCTGCAACTGCTCGACTAAGTGTGTAAATGTGGGAAGGGCCTTCAAAAATATGAATGTGCAAGGATTTCTACCATAGTAAATAGACTTAACATCACACCTTGTACACAGTCAATCTACAGAGTCACAGCTGTAGCCAGGCTGGGTAAATCATAACAGCAAAACAGAAAACACAAATGCAAATTATGATGCACACCTGCAAATAAAAAACAAAAAAACAAAAACATCAATTCAATTCAATTCCCAAAGCAATACAGCTCTTCCTTATCAGATGCACTGTCTCATGGTCTAATGGAAGTTGCTGCGTTTTGCTGGGAAAAAGCAGTTTCTAGTAATAGTTCTAGCTTCATGGTCAAAATGAGAAGTTTTGTATTTTCCTGTTCTGTTGCGTTTTGCACGTCAGACCCACTGTATACACACCCAGTATCAGAATTTGATTGTAAGTTAATTTCACTTCAGTGTTTATCCCCCAATCACTTTTTTTCATTGGCTAACTGCATTGTTTATACTATAATTTACTACCTCAATATTCCACCTTTCTGCATTTTGCAAGCACAAATATGCAGGAGGTGCAAACCATCAGGAAACACAATCATATCTATAGGGTTCATTTGGGGGGTTTTGGTTGGGGCTCTCTTCACTAAGTGTGAGCTGGTAAGCTAACTAGAAGGCTGTTTTTTCAAACATGAAAATATTTCCTTGTGCATTTAAGAATAATGAACATTGTTTTAACCTAGATGTATTGTTATGTCATTTGCTCAAAATATTTAATTCAGTAGAAAAGTGAAGGTTTGAGAGGTTTGAGTGCTCAGTACCTGCGACCAGCAGTTCAGTAGGGGAGGCGCTACTGTTGAGCGTCTGTCCGATGGCCATGACATCAGTGTAATAGACAATTCCACAGTGGAGGCCATATATGTTACAGAAAGTGTTGTTAGTGTGGCACGTCAGAAAGTGGCCATCGCGGCCGCGGAGACGAGCCTCATAGCCCACCGCACCAATACTGGCCTCCCAGGACACAACTGCCATGTCGTTCTGACATTTCACATTGGCCTGCACGTTGCCTGGTGGGCAAGGCTCTGGGGACAGAAAAAGAGGCAGAAGGAGTTGAAGGATGCAACATGGAAAGGGCACAGTTATACTAACTTTTTGTTTTTTGCTTCTTTCTAGTAGAGAAAGAATAAAAAAAAAAACCTCTTATCAGTGGTTTTTCTCACCAGTTGTTATTGTAACTGCTTCGGTGGAAGTGGACAAGTCTTGACACACGTCATTGTTTGCCGTGACGGTGACCCTGTACATTTCGCCACACTTCATGTTATACAAGGCACAGAAGTTGTCGCCTGTAATGCAGGAGACCATCAGGCCCTCCTCCGTCACCCCTTCAACTGTGTAGTTGTCAGCACCAGCGGCGATGTCCCACAGCACCTGGCCGATCATCTGGCTGTACTCAGTGGTGATGCGCTTGGGGATGCATGGCTCTGGAAGATAGGATGGTGTTAGTGAGTAAATAAGACTATGTTATCTGTACGTTTCTAGGGAGATAAAATGTAGCCCTAATGAAATTCACATAAACCTTCCAATTCCATTAAAATGAATACCGTGAATACTCTAAAGAACAGTTATAGTAAACGTTTGTGGGAAGGCAGAAAGGTGGACTAATAATTCAAAAAATAAAACATGTATGTAATCAAAAGTCAGGCCAAACTAGTGCCATTGTAATATATTGGCTTGGCTTTGGGTGCTGTATGTGTACTGCTAGTGCCTGTAAATTGAGTTTGAGTGCATTTGTGTCTCTTTCATTTTATTCTACTCCTACTTTTACTTTATATACGTGCATACATCTATTCTGTCTTTGTGCTGCCGCAACACCCACATGTCCCGCCGGGGATCTTATATGCCCTAATGGAAACAGTATGAGCTTTATCTTGAAGTTAATCAAACTTTACAATGCAAAAAAAAAAAAATGCTAAAAATATTTTTCGCAGTAAATTTTCTTCACTCTTCAACTTTTACAATCTGGTATCAGGACACAATTCCTGGCAGTTCCAGTTAATTTATTCTGGAATTAGTTACAGGTGACAAGATAAACTTTCCTCCTCCAACCAATGAATTTCAAAGCACCACTCTTGTTTCAAACTGCGCAAATCATTCTGCAGAGTGAAGCGGAATCATCCAAATGTGGTGACAGTAATGCAAACAAAGCATGTACTTGTTAGGGTGGGGCCTCAATAACCAGTTGGTTCCTAACTGCATACTTGAGTCGCGCTCCCCAGTGAACTGCAAAGAACATTTTACAGTCCCTAACATCTGTACATACAGTGTCTGTCAGGACCTGCCATGTGGACCTAACAAGACGTCATCACACAGTACATCAACAATTTATGTGAGAAGATGAGACAATGCAGTTTACATTCTGGACCATGGCTGACCGCTGCAAACTCTCAAAAGTCACAAAAAAAGACAAGGACCCAGGAAAATGAAACAGCTGCTGTGAAGATATTTCCTGCAAGGGAGGAAGCACCTCCAATATGCTGAAGCATTTCATTCAACATGGCATGAATCTGAAGGAATACACTGTGTTCGATGTGTCGCTGCTCACCTGTGACCAGCTGGCTTGACATGTGAGCGATGCTGCTGCAGGTTTCTCCCACAGCTTTGACAGAGACAGAGTAACTCTGGCCACAGAGCAGCCCCGTCAGCTCGCAGTGGGCGAACGTGGCCTCACAGGTGATGTTGTGGCCTGACATTGCTGTGGCCGTGACCATGTACGACAGAGCTCCATCACTTGGGAACCATCCCACCAGGGCTGTCTGCGTGTAGCAGTCCACCACTGCCTTGATAAATCTCGGTTTACAGGGAACTGAAAGGATAAGAAAGGCAGCTGTGAGACAGCAATCATTTTAGCTTTCTATAAATACATCACTACATTTAGAGTTTATAGAGAGAGTGAGTCAAAGTTACCTATGGATTAACATGAAAACAGTGCAAGTGTTTAGAACGACGACACATTTTACCAACACAAACAGTTATTAGACAATTATATAAAGAATAATCATTGATGATTATTCTTTAATATTTGTCCAATTTTCTACTATCATTCTAATTCAGTAGACTTTGAGCAAGGTTAATTCTTAGTTTTAGCCAGAATAAAATATATTTTTACATTTAGCATTGAGATTTGGAACTTTTTTTTTTTTCCTAAAGGAGTTGTCTAAATTATGAAACCCTTTATCTTAGTATAAAATATGATAACGCAGACACAGATGTGTATGAAAGCAAAATATCTCATGAAAGCAAAATCTTCTTCGAGTTTCCAACTTCCTGTAACGCTCCTACCTGAAGCTGTGTTAACCACAGAAGTGGACGGGCTGTCACAGTATCCATCAGAGGAGACCACGGAGACGTGGTAGATCTGACTGCAGCCGACTCCCGTCACATTGCAGGATCCCTCAGTTGTGCCCACGCAGTTTGTGGTCTGACCATTACTGTCCTGCACTGTGGCGATGTAGGAGTCGGCTCCCAGGCTCTCTGACCAGGATACAATCAGAGAATTGGCCTCACAGTCCATTGCAGAGGAGGTGTTCACAGGGGTGCACGGCACTGGGGACAGGAGATGAAGAAGGTGTGATGTTGGAATTAGAGTCTTTTCTTGTTTCACTAAAGAGTTTTATAGTGGTTTATAAACTGGACCAACATAATGCGCCAGATCTTTGTTAGAAAAAAGCAAAAATCACTTGGTATCACAAAATGTGTGAAAACTATTGAAAAACTACTACTGAAGTCCAGCATTCTCTGGATGACAAGAAACAAAAAATGAGCTCTAACTTCATGACCAAACAATGCATAAATGTGTTGTTGGTGATTAGATTTTTCTGAACCTCCTCATAGAAGTTTAGGAATAATTTGTTGTATGCAGCTCTGGATAACTACTGTTGCTTGTAAAACATATACAAATAATTATAATAAAAAAAAACATCCAGATGATAATAATTGTAAATAAAATTCAAAATTAAAAAGTACTTTAGAATTCAGTGGTCAAGCTCCACACATACCGGTCTTGACTGTCACATTGTCACTGGGTTTGCCCTTGCAGTCTCTGTCCTCCGCCGTCACAGTAGCCACGTAATGCTGTCCACAACGCAGTCCTGTCAGATCACACTGGGTCTCGATGGAGACACACTCGTTCACATGGCCGTCGGCACTCTCAGCCCTCACCCTGTAAAGATGTCCGACTCCATTGCTGTGGTCCCACGACATGGAGGCCACATTGTTGCTGCAGCTCAGATTGGCTTTGAGGTTCTTAGGAACGCACGGCGCTGTGGTGGAGAGGTCATTTTTTTCAATTTTAATCCTGAACAACGTAGCTGTTCGTCTTTTTCCCTGTTCCTAATAATTTCCTACATTTCCGAAAGAGTGTATGCATGTGTTTCACCTCTACCGTATGAACCGCACCTGTTCTGACGATCTCTCCTTCACTCTGAGAGCTGTTGCACGTTCGTCCCTCAGCCGAGATGAGCAGGATGTACATTTCTCCACACGGCAGATCGCTGATGTCACAGCCCGTGTCCGATGTGGTGCAACAGGAGGTGCCTCCATTTATCTGCTCCAGCGTGGCCTTATACGTAACTGCACCAGGAACGGCCGACCATGAGATGCTCGCTGTGTGATTTTCACAGCTCACTGATGTCATCACATCCTCAGGAGGACAGGGAGCTGGAAAAGGAGTAGCACTTTGAGGTACACTTTATAACAATCTACCTGCATAATTCATTTGTGTGGCCTGAACCTCAAATCTCTACTTACATTAGAAAAACTCAACTACTAATAAGTCAACTGACAGCCAAGGTTCATGAATTAAAAAGAGACAAAAAAGGCAACAAATGAAGCTGCTATTAAAGGATACATACATTCTTTAAAGTGCTAATCAGCTTGTAAAAAGAAACACATTTCATTTCAAAACCATCATGAAAGCTACTTCAGACCGTGAAAAAAGAAATTAGCTTTCCAGACCAAACACTACGGAAGAAATGTCACACATTATGGATAATTTCAGAGCAGCCATTACCCCGTGATCATATGGAACACGTTCTTCATTGGCTTTAATTTGTAGAGAAAGATTAGACAATGTCGATTCAAACTCATGCCATTTCATCTCAGGGCCTCAGATATGGAAGGAGGCTTGTATTTCTGTCTGCGTCAGCATCTTATTGGATGCTACCACTCAAGGGTGACTCAAAGTCAGAAATTTGACACATAATGACTTTTACTTAAATCATACACAAAAATAGCTGGACTAATCTCAAAAGTCAAAAAGATTTGCAAAACTCAAACTATCCCTCTCTTTATTCATCAAAACATGACTTTTAATATCTATTAAATCATTTGGTTCAAAACTGAAATATCTTGTAAAATGTTAACAAGTTCAGCAAATAAGCCTATATCTTAATACAGAGCCAGTTCTGCACCTTTTAATTGTAAATAGCTGTTTGAGCAAAGACCTTTTGAATGTTTAATTGATGAAATAAAACAGAGCAAAGCTGTGGGTGCACAGTGATAACATCAGCATGTCTATTATGACAATTAATTCTAATTTTCTTTGTTTACCTGTCTCGGTTGTGATGGCGTTGCTGGGGGCACTGGAGCACTGCCGGTCGAGGCCCTTGATGGTGAAGGTGAGGTTTTGGCTGCACATCAACGGCGGCAAACTGCACATTCCATCTGACGTGGAGTTACACTCAAATGTCTGGACGTTACCCTGGCTGTCTGTCGCCATGACGACATAGTCCTCGGCCCCGGCAGACTCCTCGTACATCACCCAGGCTGAGTTTGTCAGGCAGTCAATCTCCACGTCAGACAGGCGAGGTACGCAGGGCACTGGAGGTTCATCAGGAACAGGTCAGAAACTGAGTGCTCGCATTCACAGAATTTAGTCAAGCGATCATCATCTTCATTACAAATAAAAAAACTCAAATATTCGATCCTTGCCTGTTGTGATCATTTTTTGGGGGCTGTCTCTGCCCACACATCCATTCCTGGATGGTGTGATGCTGATGTTGTACTTCGTCCCGCACTCCAGCATGCTGAGATTGCAGCCACTGTTAGTGCCGCTGCAGTTGTGTTGACGACCCGTGGTGCCGACCGCCGACACCGTGTACATGACCCCCGGCATGCTGTCGTTCCAGGTCACAGATACAACACCGGTGGTACAGTTGACAGTGGGAAGGTAGGTCATGAGGGGACAGGGAGCTGAGACAAAGAGTGGAAGAGACGTTAAGGTGAGGATAAAATATGTGGAACAGTTAAACTTGTGTCTTGCTGCATGAAAACAAATGCCACAAAGAAAAATACCATTTGGATATCACCTGGAGCTCCACATACCTGTAATGACCTGCTTGGTGGGGCTGTGGGAGCTGTTACAGGACTCATCTTGGGCCACCACTGTAACGTTGTAGGTCAGACCGCACTGCAGGTTGCGAACGACGCAGTAACGCTTATCCGTCCTGCAGCTGCTGGCGTGACCCTTGCTGCTCATCACTGAGGCGTGGAACCAGACTACGTGACCCGTCGACTGCCATGTAACGTTGAGGACGCCAGATAGACAGTCGAGGTTGTTCTGTATGTTCTGTGGCACACAAGGAGCTGGAGAGAGGGAGAGAGAGCATAGAGAGTAGTTACTGTCACTGTACGGTCACAGCTTTGACCCAGCCACAGGCATGTAAGTCCTTCACAGAGATACTGAACTGCTTTATGCTCACTTTTCGTGAGCTGCTCAGGTATGGTTGAAAAAAATGACTGCAACATCCGACATTTTGAATATAAATCACCCAGCAAGAATAAAATTAAGTAATAATAACCACAGACCACATAAGTAATAGTAACCGCAGACTAGCCAAATATGACTTATACACACCTGTACGGATCATTTCAATGTTACTCTTCGCTCCAACGCAATTAGCATCAACACCAGCAGCGTAGACGTAGTACTGCTGTCCGCAGGGCAGACCGGAGATCTGACAGGTGGTGCTGCTGGTGTTACAGGACCACCGGTGACCCTCTGCGTTTTCAGCCACGGCCATGTAAGAGAAGGAGCCCTTCGAGGCCTGCCACGACACCGAGATGTTGTTTGATTTGCAGGAAGAGTTCACCATCAGCTGGGTCGGAGGGCAGGGAGCTGGAGGAGTGACAGAAGAGGACGCGTATGACAGTTTACACGCATTAATAGAGTAATACTTTAATAGGACAGAATAAGGTTAATAATCGAAAATTAGTTGAGATGATTTACAAAAAGTAGCTGATATACAGTTAAAATAATTAGTTAGCTTAAAGTGATGGATAAACTGTTGAAGTTGAAGTGATGGTGAAACAGTTTAAACAATTAAGTTACATTAAAGTAGACAGTGGAAGAAGTTAGCCAACAGCTACTTAGAAGCAACAGTTATTACAATAGATAAGCTATTGATACAATTAGCGACAGTCCCTTAAAAATAACAATATCACAGCATATACAGTTCAAATATTTTGAGAAAGAGGAAAGTATGTAAAAGTAATGGATAAACTTGAAAACGCCACATTTAACAATAAAATTACCTAGCTAAAAATAACTTGATAAATGGTTGTAGAAAGTATCCGGTAGCTTTCTAAAGTATATTAAAGTTACCTGTGTTGACTCGTCGCCAGTCCTGGGCTGGACTGGGACAGAACTGCCCCATTCCACTGACGGTCACCCTGTAGCTCGCCCCACAGCGCAGAGAGCTGATGTTGCAGGAGGAACCGTTTGACGAGCAGGTCTGCATGTGAGCAATGTCAAAGGCATCAGCCGAGGCGCTGTAGTAGAGGATGCCGCTGCCAGGTCTCCAAGACACCACAGCTGTGTTGGTCTTGCAGTCCAGGGCAGTCATCAGACCACTGTGTGGACAGGGACCTAGAGAGATGTGGAGAGGGTGGTTATGCATTGTTTAAATGTAAATGTCTCTATTAAATGCTGCAGTTTGTCAAATGCAACTGCTTTTGTTGATTTGTAGCTGGATTTCAAACCCGTTTCATGAGAACTTTTCACGCCCCTGACACTAAAGAAGTGCCAAATGTGTCTTTCTTAGTGACACCTAGTTGAAACAACATCTGTTTGAACTTTCTCTGAGGTTATTATTATAACATTTCAAGCTTCCTGGAGCTTATCATAGGAAGAAATACACAAGACAGACAGATTCAGGTTATGATTTTTAAAGAGGCACTAAAATATTACTGACTCCCATTTGACATGCAGTAAAACCCCTCAGTTATTGTATGTATTGTGGCCATCCAAAATAAACATCAACAAAACATAAATATATTTTAAAACAGTGTCTGTCACTGTCCAAACCTCTGTCTGCACCAATCCGATATCACATCATTTATGTATTAGACACGAATATCAGTATCAGTATCGGTATCGTCAAGGAAAAAAATTAGCAGAACGTCTCAGCTTTGAATCGTCTGATCCGCTTTCGTTGGTTTACCTGTGCTAACGCTGATGGACTTGCTGATCAGACTGACGCAGGAGTCGTGACGAGCCAACACCGTTACAGTGTAGACCTGCCCACACGCCAGGCTAAGGAAATTACAGTTGGTGTCAGTGCTGTTACACGTAGCGTTGTGGCCGAGACTGCCCCGAGCAAAGACGGTGTAAGATTTGGCACCACGTGCAGAGTCCCACGTCACGCTGGTGATGCCAGTCTGACAGTCCACTCGCCCTGTGACGTGGGTGGGAACACAAGGAGCTGGTGGAGACAGAGAGAGAGAGAGGTAGGTATGTAGTAGTATACAAATGTTAAAATTAATTGCAATGGAGTATTTTTGATTTATAGTATAAATAAATGAGAAAGAAAACATGATTTGAGACTTCTTATTACAGATAATCAGATTTTTTCTTGCAAACCATACTATAAAAAATTTGAATTTACTAAGTGCTGGAACTTTTAAAATCTTTTGACGTTCATGTCATGTCCCATAACATATTTAATAACTAAAGGAGCTTGATCAACCTCTCTTTTACACTCAGGATACATTATTCACAGCATCCTTTAACAGGTAACTTCTTTAGTCACACTGGCCTGAAATGTTACTATCTTTGTGGTTTTAATAAATAAACTTTGTTTTTGCAGTTGCAAACCTTCTAAAATATTCTTGGTTAAACCTGACAAATAAATGTAATAAAATCCATGAAACTCAGATGAGAAGCCATATAATGCTGGTACTTTCTGTTCCTGACCAGCTCACTGTGAATTATTCTTTGCTCAGTTATCAACACCTGTTCTGAGTCTTTCTGCAACAGCTGGTTCACTGATGCATGAATTTGTGTGGCCCGCCACACTCATGATGTAGATCTCCCCGCAGGTCAGCTGGTTGAAGGTGCAGTTGGAGGTGCTAGAGCTGCAGGTGGTGGTAATTCCTCTGCTGTCCACCGCTGACACCACCTCGGTCTGGTCTGGCCCAGAGTTCTCCCAGGTCACTGAAGCCCTGTTAGTGCTGCACTGCAGATCCACCAACACATTTTTTGGTTTACAGGGCGCTGAGGATGAAAAGGATAAATAAGACAGGTAGGGTGTAAGGATTATTCATAAATGATGAGGATGGGTGCAGAGATGTGAGCTTTACATAAATTAAGGGTCTGTGCCCTGGAGACTACATAGGATGAGCTATCTGGGGCCATTTTAATTTATTTTGTTTGTTTTTTAATAAATAAAAACAAGTCCCCATGAGAAGATATTGACTGAAAGTGTTCCTTTAACACCTGTGTCTATTTCTCGGTACAACAGCTCTTGGTAAAACACCAACTAGGGGACATATTCACACACAGCAGTAGATCTATGTCACTTAAGTAACAATTCAATTTAGTAATATACTGCAACTTTTGCCACCTGAATGCATCTTGTAATCAGAGCCCTCAATGGTGCCACAGTCGACTGATGATGTAGTGACCACGATGCTGTAGCTGAGGCCACATTTCAGGTTCTGGATGGTGCAGTTTGTGGTCATTGTGTCACAAGTTGCACGGCTGTCGTCGCTACCGATGGCCAGCGCGGTGTAAGTGTCGAGTTCGCTGAAGCTCGCCCTCCACTGCACCGCAAAGGTGTTGTCTTTGCAGCTCAGCGCCGCCATCACATTGTCAGGCAGGCAGGAAGCTGTGGAAAGGAGAAAGAGAGGAAGATGTATGATTGAGTCATTCATTCACTAGTTCGGAGCTTGAAGAAAAAAAAAAAAGCGGGTGTCATTTACCCGAGTCAAAAGTCAGGGATGCTCCTGTGCTGCTGTTGCATGTCAAACTGGAAGCGATCACCACAGCTGTGTATTTGTGTCCGCAGTCCAGTTTCACTGAGCAGGTTGTCGTGTTGGAAGAGCAGGAAACAACATGGCCGTGGGTACCAGTCACTGTAGCCATGTAGGAAATAGCGCGGACACTCGGTGCCCAGCTCAGCGTTCCTAAGTTGGTGCCACAGTCGGCTCTGGCAGTCAGGTTGGTTGGAGGACACGGAGCTGACATGAGAGATTCATGAAGAACTTATTCTGAGAAATTCATCAAATTAACTATATTTACAGGCTGAGAGTGAAAATTATACAGGTTAAGAGTGACAGAGAAAAACTTGTAGATTGATACTGTGTATCCAGACATTAACCTGTTTCTGTTCGTGTCGGCATGCTGAAGACACTGCTGCACTCGTTGTCACTGGCAGCGACTGTCAGTGTGTACAACTCGCCACACTGCAGCCCCGTGAGCACGTGGGACGTCCGGGATGTGGAGAAGTTGGCTCTGGTCCCGTTGTTTTGTTGAGAGTGGATGAAGTAGTTAGCACCACTTTCTGGACTCGGGTCCCAGCTTACTGTGATGTCATTGCTCCTGCAAGTCGTCACCCCCATCACACCCATGGGTGGGCAGATAACTGAGAACAAGAGAGAGGCATTTTCACAGTGCTGTACACGCAAAGACATATTTTTGAAAACATTATGATAAACATTAGAAGATTCGGGGGTTGCTCAGTTGTAGGACGTTCACTGACCTGACTGGAAAGTAAAAGGCATGCTGGGCTTGCTGGTGCAGCCCCTCTCCATGGTGACCACTGTAACGACTGCCATCTCGCCACAGTGGAGGTCTGTGAGGGAGCAGCCTGTTCCGTTGGAGCTGCAGGTGTGTTGGTGCTCATCCACGGCAGAAGGCACCGCTGTGGCCACATAGAAGTCTGCTCGTTGGGCAGCATTCCAGGTCACATGGCCCACGTTGCCGACACACTGCAGGGACACGCGGACATTGGTGGGAGGACAGGGCCCTGACAGACAGAGGAGTAGAAGATCAAGTGGGGTCAGCAAAAAAACACACTTATGTTTGCATAAATCTTTCACTTTAACACGATGACGTAATAATGAATTCAAAGGTGTGTAATATTTTCAGATTTAATATTACATGTTGTTTCATTCGAGACAAAGCCAGCATTCATTTAAAATCAGAGCCTTTAAGCGTGCAACTTTTCCAGCTCCACCTCACCTGCAGTATAACTAAGTGGGTTGCTGTCGAAGCCCTTGCAGTATTTAGAGAAGGGGCTGACCATGATCACGTAGGTCTGGGCGCAGTGCATGTTGGGTAGGAGACAGCGTGTGCCGTTTGTGGTGCACTCTTTCACGTCACCGTCTCTACCGTTCGCCCGCACTTTGTAGGAGACTGCACCGGCGCTGTGTTGCCAGCTCACCGCCGCCGTGTTATTGTCACACACCAGCAAGGCGCTGACATTCCTGGGAGCACAGGGGGCTGGCGGGAAAACAAATGGAGAATCACCATTAGGAACTAATTGTAACTTGCACCATATTACTTCACCACTGAATGTCTTTTGTACATTTTCAGTGGGGGCATCACAGATTCAACCTGCTGTATCTGTCTGTATGGGGGTCTCTTCTTTCTGATGTAAATATACAAAGATCCAGTGTCATCCAGTGTAAAAGAGTTGAAATATATAATTCCATGCAGAGCTGTTTCATCCATCAGTAACTGTGCGTGCCAGCTGTCTTGGAGCTGCTCTTGTACCACCACCCTGCTGGTCTGTAAAACTGACTGGACAACTGCCAGCATTATCGGTCACTCAACACAATAGTTCCACATAGCTAAATTTCGCTTGTTTGTAAAGTGTGCTTATTTTTTGCACGTGCCATCACTGCTTGTCCTCTACCAACAACTTCAATACGATTGCTAGCTTGAATCCTCGTGTTCTGCTGTTTTTCTGATATTCATTTTGTCACTGTGACACATAACTGCGTATGAGCTACAGATAAATCACATTTATGATCAACAGTTTTCACACCGAGGCCTTCATCTGATCATACCAGTGGTTTTGCTTTCACCCACACTTTTTATTATAATTACTTTATTTTATGACTGCTGCCACAGTATTTTACAAATATGAATTTTATATTATACTTTTCAACATTCAGCGGTTTACATCCAATTTTGTACAGACATCTCGGCCTATTAGCAGGCTCTTGAAGTCTCTTTGACTTGGGCTTTTCATCACAGTGCCATGAAGATCAGACTTTTCTAATCATTCTGCCCTTTGACTACATTAGGGCACATCGCAATGGAATTATTCTCAAGTCTATTACTCGCAATGCAAGCAAGTTTGAACAGTTTGACATGTCACATGGAAATAAAGGAAAAGCAAATGATGCCTGAAATGCATCAAAACATCTTAAAGGCATTTTGCATTTGAAAAAGGTCCATAGTCGTCACTCTCTCACCTGTCTGTATTTGTGTCACACCAGGGACGCTACTGTTGCAGTGTTCAGCCACAGCTAACACTTTTACATCGTAAGTGCGGCCACAGAGCAGTGATGGCATGGAGCAGTCGGTCTGTCTGGTGCTGCAGGACACCCTGTGGTCTCCAGAACTGGCATGAGCGTAGAAACTTTTTCTTCCCAAAGTCTCGTCCCAGCTCAGGAAGGCGATGCCAGTGTCACAGGAGTATGTGTGATCAAGGTTTGCAGGGGTACAGGGCGCTGGGCGAGAGAGGACAACAGTCAATTCCTGAACATTTCACACTTGGATTATCCCCTTCACAACACACAGTAACACATATTTTAAAACATGAAAGCAAAACAGGAAACACGAACAACATTGCAAAAAATGTTTCATTGAATCAACTGGCAAAACATGCCGTCTTGTATATGCAGCAGCCGTAACACAAGGACTGATTCGGTAATTGTGCCCTACCTGTGACAATCTGAAAAGTGGAGCTTGGTTTGCTCAAACACTTGACTCCTCGTGCAACAACCTGGGCGTTGTAGGTGTGTCCACACTTCAGTTTATCAAGGACACAGCTGTTGTTGTTGGAGGAGCTGCAGGATGTCGAGTGTCCACGGTTGGAGGTTGCGTTGACCGTGACACTCATGGCATCCTTGTCCTCAGCCCAGGTGACCATGGCGTGGTTGGAAACACAGTCCAGAGAGTGGTTCTGGATCATCGGAGCACAGGGAGCTGGGGAGGAGGTAGTCACACATTATAAGTGTGAGATACAATTCATAGACATTTAATTGAACAAATGATTAATTAAAAACCATAAGATCATGATTTAATGTCAGGTCAAAACCGCCTGAGCGTGATAAGGGGAATATGTGACACCTCTGAACAGCTGGATTCACTGATGACTGTTAGTCAGTATTTGCACTTGAGCCTCCAATGCAAACCAAAAGCGGTTTCTTCACTCTCGCTGTTTCTTTACCTGTCACTACATTGGTTGTGGCGAGCACCGAGCTGTTGCAGTGCCCGTCCCCTGCCAACACAGTCACAGTGTAGTTCTCCCCGCACTGCAGCTGGGTCAGCTCACAGGACGTGCCGGAGGAGCTGCAGGAGTCCATGTGCCCGTTGGCCTTGGCGACGACCGTGTAATGATTTGCTCCAGCGCTGGGCCCCCACGTCACAGTCACGACACCGGAGGGGCAGTGCAGGGCAGCGGTTACATTTGTAGGGTCGCAGGGAGCTGGAGACGAGAGGGGAAGAACAGCATTACGACTTTGGGTTTCTTTTTTTTGTCATGATTTGCTGAAAAGTATTATTTTCATTTTATGGAGTTCAACCTGCACATATATTGATGATAGTTCCAGCTAGAGCATCATTATACTTTGTTAGCCGCACTTAAGATGTTAATGTTTGCCATCTCTTAAAACAAGGTCACTGACAGCACAGAAGTACATGACAGATCTGAAATGCTTTTGCTGAAGATGCTGAAACTCTCAAACGGCCTCAACAGGAGGTCAAAAAATAGAAGGAAAAAAATGTCTCTGTGGAATTCTGTGGAGGGGCAGCAGAGACGATAGACAAAAATATATTCATCCACTGTGCATTCTAATGATTTAAATGGGATTAAAATGACTGGAGTGGTTGTTAAAGACAATACAAAAGATCATTTGAGGAGAAAACATTAGGGACTTCAAAAGGTCCAGTGTGTGTGATTTAGGGACATCTAGTGGTGAGAATGCAGGTTGTAAATCCTACACACTAGCTCACTTAAATTTAAACTTTTTGGTTGGTCAACCTTTCTGCTGTGTTAAGAAAAAGGCATTCTTTTATATTTTAGAAGACTGCCAACAAATTCCATGAAAAGAGCAAATCCTGGGCAGACGGAGGAGAAATATGTGGATTGAAACAGATGAATGAGGAATATTTGGTTACACTGAAAATACTTGTTAACAGGATCAGTTCATTGGTGGTTTTGGTGATTTCATGATATTCACTGATGAGAAAAACACAGGCTACCAATGGTTCGACCCTTTAACAACTGCCTAACCATTTTCCAATATGCTTTCATATGCCCAAAATAAAAGGCTCAAATTTTAAGAATTAAAACATTTACCGGTTTTGGCTGAGATCATCTCACTCTTGGAGCTGTTACACCTGTCGTTCATGGCCACCACGCTGAACATATACGTCTGAGCACACCGCAGGTCGGGGAAGAGGCAAGTCTGGTTAGCTGAACGGCAGGAAGAAGAGAAACCTCCCGCGCCCTTCAGTGTGGAGACGTAGGACGCTGCCCCGGCAGTCTTGTTCCAGGACGCCTGCAGCGTGTTAGTGGAACACTCCACAACGCCTCGGACGTCCGCAGGAACACAAGGAACTAAGAAAACAGTGTTGGTGGTAAAGAGGCACATGAGGAGGAAAGGAAGAAGCAGAGAAACATTTACTACCGAGCGAGATCGTGTCTTCTAACTTTTGTCTTTTTTTTACACATTTTGGCCGACAGACAAACTTACCAGAGTTAACAATTTCCGGCTCACTGCTGTTTCCTTCACATGTGCTGCTCATGGCTTTGACCGTCACAGTGTACTGCTGTCCACACTGTAAGTTAGTCAGCATACAACTCGACTTCTCTGTCATGCAGCGAAGTGCAGTTCCATCTCCGGCGAGGGCTTTGGTGCTGTAGTTTACAGGCATGGATCCAGGCTCCCAGCTGATGGTTAGGACGTTGGTGCTGCAGTTCAGGGTGTTGAGTACATTTTCAACAGCACACGGGGCTGAAACAGAAGGCAAAGAGTGCCAGTCAGTGGGGATCCATTCAGGATGAAGTAAAGGGAAAGAATAAAATTAAGAAAAACAAGGAGGATGAAGAGGTTCGAGAAAAAGTAATAGGAAGATGTTGATAAGGATTTGTGAGAAAGAGTCTAAGAAGAGACTAAGAAGAAAGTAAATAAGCATGCTCACCGGTGGTCTCCATGACCGGCTTGCTGTCAGGACTTTCACAGTCTCCATCGGAGGCTGACACAGTGAAGGTGTACTCCTTTCCACATTGCAGACCTTTCAATTGACAACTGCGGTTCATTCCTGCCTCACACATCACTGTGTGTCCATCTGTGCTCACAGCCTTGCCAGTGTAGGACACTGCATTGGGGCTGCTGTTCCAGGTTAACATGGCAGAGTTACGGGCACAGTTCACTGAGACGTTGAGCTTAGAGGGCGGGCAGGGAGCTGCAGAGGAAGGACATAAAACAGATGGATGTGAGCAAGACTTGTGATGAAATTAGTAAATGTAATTACTGACTAATCCGTGCCTGCTCTTTACCTGTCTGTAGCATCTCCACGGAGCTCTCATTGCTGGTGCAGTTGTCGCCCATGGCAGTCACCCCGACATTGTAAACCTGGCTGCACCTCAAGCCCTCCAACCTGCAAGACGTCTCATTGGAGGAGCACATCAAATGCCGGCCACCTTTATCCTTTGCAGCTGCTTTGTAGGACAGGGCGCCACGGCTCGCTTTCCAAGTCACTTCCACAAAATCCTGGCCACAGCTTCTTGACACCATCACACTGGTTGGCACACACGGTGCTGAGGGAGAGAAAACATCAGATCAGCTCGGTACACTTTGTCTTCAAATTAGAGCACTATAAAGCACAGCTTTAACTGTCTACGCGCCTGTTTTCACTCTGCAAAGCACAGGTGTTGATGACTGATGTATCAATGAAAAATCAAGCGTTAGGTTTAAACACTAAATACTAAAAGATAAAAAGGTTAAAAACAAAAGTAAGTGAAAATCTATATATCTATTTCAGTAAACACATTTTCTTTAGTATGCATTTTGTTGTCAGACAATAAAAACACGTCACAGCACTCTCTTACTTTGCGAGACAGGTAGCACTGACGGCCAACTGACACAGGTGCCGTTGTAGGACATCACTTTCAGCATGTAATCACGTCCACACTCCAGTGTGTTGACCCTCAGCGCGGGCTCCGAGGTGTTGTAGGTCATCAACTTTTCGCTGCTGTTTGAGATCACAGTTATGTAGCCTTCTGCATTACTCGTCGCGTTCCAGCCGAGGGTCAAGACTTGTGACCGGCAGTCAAAGTCCGCGTTCACTTTGGGCCCGCAAGGGACTGGACAGAGAGACGAGAGAAAGATCGGAATCAAAGAAATGTGTTGACCATGATGATTATTCAAAAACACTGGAATTGGTTGAATGTAAATTTGTTTTGATATCGCAAACCTACAGAGTCTAGACGCTAATGTACAAGCAATTAAGGTGACACCAGGATGACACTGCACAGGTGCACTTATTACACATCAGAAAACAAGTGCAGGATGGACATAAAGACAGCTCTGCTACTGTGAGATCATTACTATTAGTCAGGTCAATAAAGTTTGGCCTGTGGGGGCACCAGAGCCATGTTTGTAAAGGGTTGAACCTCTGGACGGTGGCCAGTAAGGATTTCTCAGACGACGGAGCACTTCATCAACCTCTGTTGTTCAAAGCACACTAACAATAACACATGAGGTCAGCACAACCTCTGGTGTGTCACTGTACAGCGGATTTGATGGCTATGTTGATAGCCACCTGGCATTTCTTCACATTTCCCTTTAAGCCCTGATCCAACTTCTGAAGGAAACATCTGGCCCTTTAGCTGCTGAATTCTCATCAGCTGGTTGCGTACATTGTCTGTGTGCTATTCAGTGCCGGGTGACAAGCACACATCTGATGTAGCAGAGATTTATGTGAAATCGATGTGGTTGAGTTCAAAGATCAGAACAGTTGAGCTGCCTGCCATGAATCCGAAACAACCAGCCGAAAGACACTAAAACACAATGTAGCACTGCGGGGACTGTTTATTTGTCAACATAATGATTAGTGCAGCTTTAAATTAAACTGTGATGTGTGAGCTATAGCTGAATGGTGTTTGAAACACATGACCGTGTTCGTACCAGACTCCATGAAGATGGGATCAGAAGGCATGCTGGGGCACATGCCATCGTGGTGGCAGACAGTGACAGTGTAGAGCCGGCCACATTTCAGGTTGGGCACCCTGCAGCTTGTGTTAGTGGAGCTGCAGCTGAGAAGTCCTTGTTTTTCGTCCACGATGGTGGCCGTGTAGGAGTTCATTCCTGGCTGGCCACGCCACGAAACCAGAGCCTCATTGGCTGCACAGTCCAGAGAGGCAGTGACATGATCCGGTGGGCAAGCAGCTGAAATGAGGCGAAGGGACAGTTAACTCAGCATTGGAGGACTCTCTGTATTCAGTCTGATTTAACTGGCAATTCACACAGGAAAAATGAGAGTATGAAATCCAAGACAAACAAGCGGCCTTACAGTACCTGTCTCTATGGCCACCATCTCGCTCTCAGCGCTGTCGCAAATGAAGTTGGAGGCAACGACATACGCCGTGTAGTTGGTGCTGCACATCAAGCCCTCGATCTTACAGCTCAGGTCCATGGTTTGGCAGCTGTGAAGGACGCCATTACTGTCCTTCACCGTGGCGACGTAGAAAATTGCAAAGACATTGCTCCAGGTCATCGTGATGGCGTCGGCTCCACATTCCTTCACCGCTGACACGTTCTGAGGAGTGCAGGGCACTAGAAGAGACGAATCGGAACGAGAACAAATTCCACCTTTACCTTTATCACTTACCCACAGCCATACCTGATTGATGCCTTAGACTGTCCTTGATCTTTGATAAGAAATGAAGCCAGGGCTGCAACTAAATAGGTTTCATCATGTATTCCTCTGCTAACTTGTTTCTTTAATTTGGGAGTGCTCGCTTGGTCTGTAAATAAATCAAGAAATGTGAAAAATGTCTGACAATTTTCACTGTAATATTTCTGTATTATCTCTATTGTTGATAATAATCATTTGCAGTTAGTTGCTGATCTTTGTCATCCTGTGTGTATGTCTTAATCTAGAAGCTGATTACTCAGCAGCCAGTGAAGGAAGGTGATTGTTTTACAAATAATTTGGCACCATCAAGCTCTTAACTGTGATAGCTGGAGTCTGTAACTTTATATACAAATGACCGTCTTTTATATTCTCCCCAAATGAGTTCACACATTGCTGATTAAGCCGATAGCTGGCAGATAAATCTCTTTGTGTTTTGCAGTAAAATGAAGCTGCATTCATCAAAAATCAAGAACTGATGAGTGAAGCCACTATAAGTACATGGGGAGATGGCAGATATACCTAATAAACACAAGACACAGAGACACAATTCCATATCCCAGCTTTAATTTGGATTATTTTGGTTTACCTTTCTGTGGAATCCATTCTTTGGATAGTTATTTTGCTATACAGATGGATTTTAATTTGTAAAACACATATTTGCCACGTAAAATAGGCTTATTTATGTCTTCTTGGTGAGAAAAATAAAATGAACTGTTCTTCAGATTGGATTTGTAAGTAGTCTTTCAATTTGAGATGGACGAATTTCAGTTCAATGTAAATGAAAAGAAATGCATCAAAACAACAAACAAACTAAAAAGGCAACTGTACTGATAAAACTGAACGGTCATATAGAGAGGTGACTTTATCTGTGTCACTGTAGGAAACAGAATTTAAAGGAGAGTTACAGAAACTTATGCCATGGGGGTCACCGTTCTGCATACTGAGTACTTTGAGTAAAGGATATTGATACTTGGGCACTAACAGCTTTTCCTCACCTGTCTCAGCCACAGGCCCCAGTGTCCTCGGGCTGGCACATTCATCATCGAAAGCAGTGATGTAAATAGTCAAGAACTCTCCACACTGGACGCCCTCTATGGCACAGCTGTTGGACACTGAGCTGCAGGTGTAGTGGCTGTTGTTTCCTTTATTGCCGTAGGCCTGCACAGTGTAGCGCAGAGCCCCCTCAGCGTGGTCCCACTTGCTGAGCAGAACGTTTGACCCGCAGGCGGCTGAGGTTTGAACATTCTGCGGAATACAGGGTGCTGGGGACAAGCAGATGAATCCAAGGTTTATTTGACTTAATTCTGAAAAACATCTGTATTCGCAGACAACAAAAGACAGTAAATGAGAATTTCAAGGCAAAAGAGCTGAAAAAAAAGTTTTTTTTATAATAAGACAGACATCAGACGTGTCACTGTCAAAGGTGATACACAGCAGCGAGTGTATCCACCAGAGGGAACTCACATCGGAACGGACAACCGTCTCGAAGCTCCTCAGTATTATAGAAATGAAATAACTATTCATGCTGCAAACATGTGTCACTGGTTGCACATGTTTGTAATTCAAATCTCTCTCAGATGGTTTTATTTGAATTCTTGGGGTAAAGAAATTATCAAATAACTCATTAGAAAAAATCTAAATCAAATCAAAGCGCTAAATACATTGTGTAATGTTTTATGATGTGCGTCTGCTGCTGTAGATGTCCTGCTGATAATGTACGGTGATCATACCTGTGCGGATGTCAACGGTAGAGCTGAGCTCACTTTTGCACTGCCCTGTGACGGAGTAGACTGTGAAGAAATAGTGTCGCCCACACACTGTATGTGTGAAATAACAGGAGTTGTCTTCAGTCAGACACTCCTGGACCACTCCCTGGTTACAGAAAAACAGAAAAAAAAAAAAAAAAACATTAGACGTTACCACTCTCTCGTGTATATGAAAAAAATGAAGCTACAGCTAGCATCTTAGCGCATGAACACCTAGTCTCTGTCCAAAGCAAATCTTCCCACCAGCATCTCTTAATTTCAACAATTAGCATATCATATCTTAGTAACATATTTGCCTATGTCCTGTTTGTTTAATCTGCACAAAAACAGAAGCGCAAAAATTACAACATTCTGCCGGTAAGTCACATCTACCAGCCAGGAAACAGGGAAATTGAGTAGCTGGCCGCATAATGAATCCCCTCTTGTAACACAACTTGTTGTTTTTACACAGGTTTTTGTAAAGATTGAGCAAATAAAACAATGAGTGGATAATGTCCGACAAGTAAGGAATTCCATTTTCCTGACAACACCTGAGAGTTTCATTAATAGCAGTCAATCCAATCAGGTTCTTATGTAATGGAAACATTGCTCTCTTCTCAGGTAAATAGGACGGACCTTGGATACTTTACAAAATAAGGTCCCATGAGGAAATTCTGAGGGGGCGTGACCTCTGCATTCTAGGAAACATTTTAATAAGTGAGCTCCAGAGATGGTTGGTGGCTGCGCCTTCATATTCAACATGCAAACACGAGAGTGTTACTGGTCTTTAGCATTTAGAGTAACAGAACAAGTACAGTACCTGAGAGTCCACCGCCTTAGCCATGTAGTGGTCTGTGTTGTTTGTGTGTTCCCAGGAAAAGATGATGACTTCACTGGAACAATCTCGCAACAACTCCAGTTTCTTGGGAGGACAAGGAACTGAAAGGACATGGAGAATTATATACAAATTTAGACTGCATAGTACCTTTTCTGATTGTTCTCTACACCAATAGATCAATAGATAGATAGATAGATAGATAGATAGATAGATAGATAGATAGATAGATAGATAGATAGATAGATAGATAGATAGATAGATAGATAGATAGATAGATAGATAGCATTAAAAGGACAGAGGACAAATAAGAAACAATACAAAAAGTAAATAGGGTTAAATATCCAGATCAATGGCGAGGCCAATCCCTTTTCAGGTTAAAACGCCCTGATACTGAAGATTGCGCTCCAGTGTTGCTTTTCACTGTAAGAGGTTTCAGGTTTAACACGAACACAGGCTCATTCTTAGCAGCCTGAACACAACACAATATGATGTAGAGAGTAGAGCTCAATAGGAGACCCAGTTTTCACAGTCGACACCTAGTGATGCACTCAAATAAACTTTTGAAAACAACACAAGGAGAGGAGAGAAAAAAAGAAGAAGTTGCAAACAAGCTATTCCCACAGGACTCATGCCTGACATGACCTGATCCACATCCCGAGGTGAAAAACAAATGGACACAAACTTGACGAAATAGACTTGAAGTCAATTCCCTGATGTAATCCTCAATCTGATTAGTCAGTTTGATGTGATTCAAATGTGGGGCATGCTCTGTGAATCAGAGGAGCCCAATGACACATATGTTATTGAAAAACAAAATCACAACTAAGTAAAAATGACAGCGCGTCCCTTGCTCATGCTTTTTATTAATCTATGGAGGACCTAGTCATTCATTAATTCATAAAACGTGACATAAAATTAGATTTTGGTTTGAATTTGATTCTGTATTTACTAACCTCTGTAATCATTCACGAATTTGCTTTCTCATTTAACTTCAGCTCTCAGTAATTCATCTATTTTCTGTTTCTTTTTGTATTATTCTCTATATGTATGTATATAGCCCCAAACTTTATCTTTATCTTTATCTTCTCACATTTCTTTATGAATTTTTGCTAATTGTCAGTTTGGTATGATTTCAATGTCAGAATTCAGTCAGTATAACTATTATTATCAAAACAAAATCAATATGATCTCAAAATGATGGTTTGTCCTTTTGCTCTCGGGCCTTATATCACTGGATTGAGTAATTGAATGTCTTTCTTCACAGATTAAATGGCTCTATCCTTGACCTGAAACAATTACCTGTCATCAAATCATATTCAGCATCATCCAAGTCATGACAACTTAGCAGCAGACAATGTGGCCCCAGGGATGGGGTAGGACAAAGCAAAATCTCGACCAGGCTCTCCAACAGAATAGAGTGATATGTGAGATGAAAGGATTAAGTGCCTTCACAAAACAGAAGACAGGGTGGAGCCGTTCATCTGCCAATTATTTAATAGACACAGAGCCATGCAGCCCTTTAACTGGCATACATGGGCAGGTTACAGGTTGGCTCTCTCCAGTGAAATAATGGCCAAATTAGGTTTTATTTCATACAAAGTTCTTTCACTGCATCTTTCCTCCATTTAGACATTTCTTCAGAATCATTTCAGCAGTGATTCTGTCATCGCTGTTGAAACTTCACTTTCAAATGGGCACTTGACTGAGTTTTCACAGGAGATTCAGCTGACTTAGAAGGAGGACTGCTGGTCCGCCTGTGAAAACGGTTGCATAACATCTTTAGTGGTTGGGGAGGAGCGTTCCAAACCCAGATAATGTCACAGTGGTGTCATCAGTTTGAGCTTGGAGACTTCAAATTCATAACAGAGAGACTCCATTACAAAGTAGTTTGAAAGACAATAATGTGTATCAGACCGCGAGGGTTTGATGAGGAATGCTATGGAGCTGTATTTTGGAAACTTTAAGATCCCTTTTAGAGCCGTCAGGATCTCTACTGCTGTGATTTTGATCATTTTGCTTTTTAATATGCAACTTTGGGATACTGGAAAACTAAATTGGAAACGTTACCTTGGGGGTTGCCCTGGTTACCCTGGACGCCCTGCCTTTCTCTCTGACTTCATGCTTAGTTTTACCAATGTAGTAGTTCCTTTAAATACTTTTAATGAAATAAAAAAAGGCCATAGGGAAGGAAATGGCATATAAAGTAGTAGTGATTCAGTGACACAACTTCCCCCCTCTTTCTAATACTGAAGAAATCCAGCTCCAGCTCCAGCTGACATGATACAAGACAGATTTTAAACAGAGATACTAAAAGACATATTTCTCTAGTATTGTATTGGACATACACTTTTGACACGTCCAGCATTTAAAAACGTCTCCTCCTTTGAAAAAATAATTGTTTTCATTATTTTGTTCTGAGCATGTGGAGAGAAAACCATCAGCTCCCATATAAATGAAGGGCTACAACAATGGTCCTGGGTGGTCATGAGAAGGTCACATAATCTCCACTGAATAAACTTTGTCAAAATGGACTCTGGAGATTGGATATCTGTTAAAGTGACACACGTATCTCACCAGTCTGAAAGGTGGTCCAGGTCGTGTTCAACATGTGCTTGCAGCTCGCTGAAATGGGTGTCACATGCACCTCGTAGCTCTGGCCACATTGCAGTCCGGAGATCTGGCAGCTGGTGCTCCGGCTGGTGCACATCAGCTCTGTGCCGTTATCGCCCATCGCCGAGGCCTCGTAGGATTCAGCTCCGAACACGGCCGACCAGTGCACCGTGGCAGATTTCGTGGTGCAGGTGTAGTCCACAGAAACTGAGGAAACTGGTGTCAGCTCTGCAAGAAACACAGTACATCAAAGTATGATGTTTGTTTGATTCTACGCGAGAAAAAAAGAACGTAGACCGTAGTGGACTTACACTTTCTCTTTCATATAATTATCCCTCACACAAAACATTTCCCCAAAGTACTGACTTCGTGTGGTTCAATCGCATACAAAATTCATATGTAAAGCGTTGGGGGCCACGCGAGACCACGACCCCACTTAAGACAGCCATTGTCTTGTAAGATAAGCTGATGAAATTCTAAGTACTTAAACATCAATAAACTTAATTGCCTGTGAACCGGACAGCGTGTGGGAGTCTTTTTCCCAAAGTATAATATTTCAAGTCAATGTTTTTGGAAAATATGTCTTCGAGTGTGTTCGAGGCGTATCTTTCCTACACAAATTTTCCATATATTTTCTTTTTACATTTCTTAATGCATTTTTGCTGGATTATGCAAATGAGAGGGCTGTCATTCAAACTGTGTCATGCTCTGACTGGTCAATCAACATCATAGTGCAGATTAAATATATATGCCTTACTTACACACAGTTGGCCAGATTCACTATTTGTGTATTTACCAAGTGACATACTCATTGTAATATTTTTGATTTGGGCATTTTCTTCCTTCCAGACATTTGACAATATACTGTTAAAGCTGTATGTGCCATGTCTAATATGGCGTAAAAACACTAAAATAATCACCTTAGATTTCAGTTTTTTCTTGGGTTTATGTTCGTGACTGACTCAACAACAAGTAGGCTGTCAGGGCATCTGAATCCTTTTTCCCCTAAGGATCATATTCTGCATGTCTGTAAGCAATGCCTCAGAGAGAATAGCTGACCTAGATCCTAATCACCAAGTTATTGATATTGGTTTGGCTCTTCTGACTCACTGTTGGTGGTGTATGTGAAGTCTGTGGGCTCGCTCGGCAGCAGGAACATGTTGAATGAGGACACTGATATCAGATAGGTGGAGCATGGGAGGATGCCTTGAATATCCAGTTTGGTGTCTGTAACGTTGTACAAAGTCGGGCTGTTGGGTTCATCTATGTCCCGGATGGCAACGTGGTACAACAGAACATCCTTCACCGGCTCCCAGAGCACCCTTGCCGTACCCCGGCCAGTCTGTGTTACCGTGACTTTCTTTGGAGGCTCCACCACTGCAGACAGACGTGAGGACTTAGTTAGATGGATCGTTCAATCAGATTTTGTATTCACTCACGTGAAGCTAATTGTTGTGGCCTCCAAAAGCATCACTGTTGTCATTCAAGTTATTCACATTCAGCTTTCACACCCAATGATTCAGGAGTGGGGTTAAAGGGTTAGTTCACATAAATCATAAAAATGACACATGTTCTGATTTACTCTGTGTCTAGGCTTTATGAAAATCACTGGTGGAAAGAAACTAAATACATTTACTCTCCAGTACTGTGCTTGAATATTTCTTTTTTTATGTAACTTTATCCTTCTACTTGACAACATCTTGTGGAAAACAAGTCGCCTTTTATATGACAAGGTTACAATGATGATCTTCGAATATAATGTGACCTCAATCTCAAACATCTACAGTAAAATATAACATACACATTAATGCAGCCATAGTATTAATCCAAAAACATCATGTTCCATTTTACCCCAGAATGAATCCTTTTACTTTTGATACCTTAAGTTATTTTACTTTATTTGCCTCTGAAGCTTGTTTGGTCACCCAAATACAATGAATTTGAATGGATTCACTGCACTATGTTTGCAGCTCAAAGGCTTGAACAGTTATGGTAAGAAAACTCGACAGCGCCAGAAACATTGTCCCTGTTACTAACAGTCCATAAATGTAGATGTTTTAATTACTTTACTTTAATTACTATGAAGTCAGTAACTTTTCAGCACCAAAGCGATTTCAGACTTTTGTTAGAGCCACTAACATTGATAGATAGCTGCTGTACAGATTGTACAGCCTTTATTGTGGGACGTTAATGATAAATACCCACATTTTGAAGAACATTTATAAAACTGTAGCAGTACCTTCATTCACTCTGTGGACAGTCTGCCACTATTTACTTGTTACAGACTCTAGGAGTGTAATACCTCAGTGGAGTTTCATGCAAATACGTTCACTTTATCTGGAGACACTGGACACAGTACGTCATAATACCCATAATAAGCCATTACGCTTGATGCAGAGATGGTTTATGATAATAAAATCATCTGAATAATATATTGTTAAAGACTGTATAATTATTTTTCTTTGTGGTCACTGTGTCTTGTTATTCTGTTGTCAACATGGTTTATTCTGCTGACCACTCTGTAGCTACGACATCCGCCCTTCCCTGGAACGCTTTCGTCTCCAAACGGACTGAAACTGATCACTCACATGTGGTGATGGTCCTCACTTTGCTCCTGGTTCCATTTCCGGCCTGGTTAGCCGTGAAGACGTAGCAGTCGTAGTTGGTGGAGGAGTGCAGGTTTGCCACCACTGCGCTGTGGTTGGTGGTGGTCAGGTTGAACGTCATTCCGGTGGCCTGAGAGTGCACCTCCAGAAAGTAGAACTCTGCCGTGGGTTCTACAGCCCATTCTACCATGATGGAGGTGCTCGACAGTGCCCGGCCCCTGACAATCTGCGATGCGGCGGGGACTGGGAGAAAGCGAGGGAGGGATCACCGTTTAGGTTCAGGATGCTACATGTCTGAGCGTAACATGTCTTACCGCGCGTAATGCCACGTTTTTTTGCGCGTAAAGACGCAGGGTGGGCTAGAACCTGATACAGGTCATGTCCACTGTTGTGCTCACATTAGTCTATTGGGGAGCCCATTTTATTTATATGTGTCTAAAATCAGAATGATATATACATGTAGGTCTATGAACGTGTGCTTGTATGGCACAGTTTGAGCTCTGAGGGCGAATTCTATGGCAATGTTGTCCAAACAAAATTTTCAATAAATCCAATCTCTACTACATTTACACACAGATGTTACATCCACTCCACGTGAATGTTGTGATAATAATAATGATGGTAATACTACTACTACTACTAATAATAATAATAATAATAATAATAATAATAATAATAATAATAATCTTTACCTGTTAACGCCTCCAATGTATCCATACACGCCACCTGGAAGAACTGAATGACTTTCAGAACCACAATATATGTGGTCCCTGGTCTCAAACCCCTGACATTCCACTCTGTCTTTGGTGCCAGCAAGCTCACCACAATCGGTGTGCTAGTTGTGTTTTTAACCCGAAGGTCCAAAAAATAGTATGTTGCATTAGGATGATTTTCCCATTTTATAAGATAAGATGAGGGGCCTGTGGGCTTTGCTGATGACAAAATGTTGCACACTGCAAAAGAAGAAACACATGGCGATGAAAACATGACTTATTAATGGTAAATGAGCAATGAACATCATTCAAAAGATACACAAGATACATCATGAATGTTGGATATTTGCAATTTGAAAGAATCTGACTGATACAAAAACACATGTTAGGTCTAAAATATCTTAATGTTGAGTTGACTTACCTTTTGTACTTGTGCACACAGGTATCTGCAAATAACAAAAACAGTGCAATCAAAAACATGCTTTAAACATCTGAATACTAGATTATTTTTGAGTTTTTACACATGTTAACCAAAAACATGACAGTTACCTGAGTTAGAGATACCAGTGCTAAAGAAAAACCTAGGGCTCCCAACAATCCCATGTTTGACATTGAGTGCGGGATTACAATTAGTTTAGTATACGAGGGAGTCAAATACAAAAGGTGTTCTTTATTCTTTTGCACTTCAGCCCAGCATGCATGGGAACCAATCAGTAATCCCTAAATGGGGCCAGGCTGTCCCACCAACAGCCCCAGGCAGTGAGGAGGGAGGGATGGAGGGCGGGATGGAGGACAGTTTGGTGAATTTACCTGAAGACATGGATGAAAAGAAGGTCCCTGTATCGGCCCCTTTATCTCCCTTTGTCACACTCGCTCTCACGCATCTTTCAGATGCATTACCTCCATCCAGGCAATCTGTCACACAAGTTATCATAGCTGAACTGAACTGGTCTGCTTGTTTTAGTGTTTCACAGATATATCCAGCAGCACTACAGTGTTGTTTTTAATTCTCAAACTTGAACGAGTCCTGTCTTTGCCAGATTGTACAACATCTCAAAGATCAAAACACATACATGTCATTGTTTTATCCACTTGATATAATATTCATTTCATAATACAATGATGTGTTTCATGATCCACCACAGAAATCAGACATGCTACTTCTATTTTGGCACTTGGAATGTATGAAATGATTGAATATAACTGATTTTCATGTGCACTACGTCAGTGAGTTATTGACATGACTTTTCATTCAGCACAACCAACTCAAAAGAACACACCCACTTGTGCACATTTGTGTGTCAGTAGTCTAGCTGGATTTCTGTTATTGGAGTTTCATAATAGTTCATAAGAGGTCTAATTCCCTGTTAGGTTCCAGTTGACCCAAAAGTAAGTGACATCCTTTAATATGATGAGATATATACATGGTTTTATCTTTAAGATGACATTTACAATATATTTGGTGTGTGTGTGTGTGTGTGTGTGTGTGTGTGTGTGTGTGTGTGTGTGTGTGTGTGTGTGTGTGTGTGTGTGTGTGTGTGTGTGTGTGTGTGTGTGTGTGTGTGTGTAACCCAAATGACATAGAAAATATGAATTATTCTGTAATATCAATGCTTTGTGCTCATATTTGTCGCTATCTTTGAACATGCAACAATGGATTCTGTGGGACCCCAAATAATGAGTCATCAAAACAGAAAGGTTGATGGGAAGTGATAGAATGTAACTCAGTACATTAACTGAAGCACTCTACATTAGCAGAGTACAATTTAAAGGTACGTGGCCTTGAGTGTTCCCATTGTCTGCTTCACTATACTTCCACTATGTTTTGGTGGCCATGTTTTTACATTAACTTGAAAACTTTAGTTTCTAGTTACTTTAAAGATTGCATGTTGCATCAGGGCTAGTGTGGCTTGCTTTAAAAGTAATTTATCAAAAATCAGACAAAAGGAAAACTGACATGATTTTGGATTTGATAATCTGACCCGACCAAGAATCAGTCAACCCAGAATGGTATATACAAATGTAGGTGTAAATATGTATAATTTACTTGCATTCATATGAGTGACTTTCACTTTTAACAAAGTCATATATTAAAATATCTTTACTTGTATGACTTGTGTACTTGTGTACTTTTTCAACAGTGTTCATGGGTTATTGTCACTGTTGTGCAAGTGGGCCTTGAAATAGTTTTTCTTTTTTAAACTGTTGTTTCAAATTTCAACCAGCTTTTTATGTAAGACCAAAATATTTTGCATTTGGTGCTTAGAAGACTGAATTTTTTCCCCCAAAAGGATCTGCATCAAATTGTCTCTCTCATAGATAACATTCACCTAAATATTGAATAAAATCCTGATTACTATCTTCAACATTCACTTCAAACTTTTGTAAATCAGATCAAACTGATCACAGGTGCCTGACCAACATTGATCTTATCAGCAGTGTCATAACGTTTGTATTCAGGTGCCAGGGTTTACATATGGACTCTCCTGACCTACTAACACTACCTGACTCCCTTGAGTAGAAACATGCTATCACTCATATCACTCATCAGCCCAAGACAGAGCATGTTGTATAAAAACTGTCAAGACATTTATTTCTCTCTTCCTAGTCAAAGATCCACATTTTGTTTCTGTTTCTTTCCACCCTTCCTCCCTTTCTGAGGTACTTCAAGAACTCAAAGGCATGCTGTGACTTCACACATGGCAATGATTCTGTGTTAGCTACGTCTTTTTCATCCCTTTAACAAAACATGAGAACACAGTGAATGACCCGAACAGAAGAGATAAAGGCTTGGGAGGGGCCATCCGAGCGAAGGAGACAAGTGCCTCTGAAACCGAAGTCAGAAATGCCAAACTTGGGAATTGGGACTCCGTCTAAATGGGATGTACTTACAAAACACATCACGCATAGAACGGTTGCCACGTTGGATTTGTTGTCTTTCGCTGTTAGAGTTTGGATATGGATTTTGCTGAAAAATCTTCTAAATTTCCTCCTAGATTGACTAATCCCAAAGCTCGTTTTATGTAGGCTACATGGTGGGCTGAAAAGGATCTTTTATCTCAGGAGAATAAAGAGCTATCACCTCCGCCTCACTATTAGAAAAAAGGAAGTCAACATGAAAGTGGATACGGGCCATAAACCCTCAGGGAAATTCAAGCTGCCCCGCGTAAACAATAGTGCAATTTTGAAGCGCAGTGAATAGAGACAAGTGAAGCGCACACCTTGATATTTCATTGTATTTTTATGTGGCAGTGATAATGTCCTGAAGTAGACACGGTTACAGGTCACGGGTATTGAGCCTCTTGATGCAACTTACCATAAACTTGTCAAGTCATTAAAGTCACGGCCACACTGTCTGCACCTGCTCCTAAAAATGAAATTAACACTGTGAGGTTTGGTCGTTTTCTGTTGCTTCGTTTCAAAATCACATTACAGGGTGATCTCGTGAGTCCTTCTTGCCAAACACACAGTGAAACCTATGAAGAACTGCTGACCACCGCTGGTGTGGTTTGGATGGGACCACCAGCAACAGAAGCAACGGTGGTGGCTCCTGCAGAGGTTAGCCTAGATGCTGCTGTAGCATCAGTTATAGCAGAACTGGACAGGATGTTTCATTTTAAAGAAGGAAAAAGAACAGTGAACAAATTTTAGTTGACTCTACATTTAAAAAAAATCAAAAGCAGACAAATAAATTCAAGTTGTACAAGCTAACCAGTTTAACAAATTAAAATAATTAGCCTACTTTACTTGGTAATTATGAGGTTATATGTTTCTTCAATTTTGAAGTTAGATTCACTTTGTCAGATTTTACAGTGATATGGAAAACATGTTTATGTGTATTTGCTCTTCTCTCAACTTCCTCTGAGTTTTATTTGTTTTGAGTTTGATTCACCAACTGGCCCCTGGAATTGATTGGTTTAGCCCATGATGGACAATAATAGCTTATTAATGATGGCTTGTCTGGTCACCTGCCAAGTATACTATAAAATCTGACAAAGGGTTAGGGTTAGGGTTAGGTTAGTTGTTTTTTTGTTTTTTTTTAAACAGCTGGGTTTACAAAGTAAAGCTGGTAACTGGTAACTTTTTTTAGGTCGTACAAACTGAATGTAGTAGTGTACTTTACTTGGTCATTCTGGAGCAATCAGTTTCCTGACTTTTTATAAGTAAAGTTGATTTTTTAAAATTTACAGTGTAGTTTTTGAAACGTGGCTGTTCTTTTCAGTTTGGAGCAGTGTCTTTCTCAAAGTGCTGAGTGGATGGAAAATGCAGATTCTTAAATCACTTTTTTCTACCTTAGTGTACAATGCTGAGTCTGAGTGATTAAATACAATAAATAAGTTGGAACAGAAGGTGCCATCTGACCCCTGACTGTTCTTTCTAGAGTCATTTTCCCTTTCACATAAAAATGTAATGAGAGAGACATCTGATTGGCTAAAACATAATTCACAGCTCACTGTGATGGTATGAGGTCTGTTATGCCTGGCTCTGTCAGGTGCACAACAAAAAACGGGGAAGTCAACACAGTAACGGTCCACACAGATAATTTTCCAGGGGAAAGTTTTACTGCTCAAAGCTTGCTCCTTTACAGCTCCATGAGTCCTGAAGGAGCTCAATGAGAGCTCTCATTTCAGTCTCGTTGTGGTCTGTTTTGGTCTCAAACATTTCTCGTTTGTTTCTCCTAAAATTCCTTTGGAGTAAAAGAAAGACATGACGGAGCTTTATTTTAGCTTTATTTTGAAAAAAAAAAAAACACTGGAGCTATTATGGAGCATTTATATTGACACTTTTAAAAATGTTGAAAAAAG
Organism: Acanthopagrus latus; assembly: GCF_904848185.1. Classification (NCBI taxonomy): domain Eukaryota; kingdom Metazoa; phylum Chordata; class Actinopteri; order Spariformes; family Sparidae; genus Acanthopagrus; species Acanthopagrus latus. The sequence goes on from NC_051049.1 coordinate 25,340,188, forward strand.
GCCTTTCTTCTCAACCAATGTCCATCCATCCCATGCGCCATAGTGCATGATGTACCTGCAAGAATGACGGACAGCCCAAATTACAAATATGTTCCCTTAACTTCCCTTAATTTTTTATAAGTAAGCCCAAATTACAAATATGTTCCCTTAACACACCATAAAAGCAATCTATCAAATATAAACTAATTACTGAATTGTTATGGGGAGGAAAGTCCATGTCCACTCTTTGCATTGCACTTATTTAACCCCCATGTAGAATTTTATATGTTTTATATTTCTACTTTTTTAAGGTAAGACTAAGTCATTATTAAGTGTTGGATTCAGAAATTAATTACAAAATAATATACATTTATTTGCAATTTTCAAATTTTGGACTCACCATTCAATATGACAAGAATGAATGAAACACAGATTGATAGGAGCATGCCGTATCTGCCACCTGCTGACCCAAAATATCACCTGGGGTAAAACCCTGCTACTCTGATTTGCATTTGTATAGCTTACAGCATTTTCATTTACATGTTAAAGCCTCCCCTATAATTACTGGGTGGGGGGGTCATGGGGGGACAACTGCCACGCAAGGCCCACGTCAGTTTCTGACAATTCACAGCAGTTTTCGGTGTTGCCTGCAAATTGCTGTGTGCAGTCGGAAACCTGAACTTCCACGACAATCTACAGTGCAGCTTACTGATGAAAATCCCACTTCTCATGCAGTCCGCAGGGTGGGAGGGGAGCCCCCAGTCAAATTCTACTTATGGCCCCAAAAAGGATGCTGCTGAAAGATGAGTTAATACTACACCTGAAAAGTCCACAAGTGTTAATTTTCTTGGCAATCGTTCAATTCATATCGCGTCTTTCAGGGTACCCAAGGACACTTGGGGGAATAGCCGCACTCCCGCCGTACCGCAGGGAACAGTACCCTCCGTCCAGAAGTGAACTTGCACCCTGTGCACACAGCGGGGGGCGACGCAGGAGACCCAGAGATCCAATCCCAGCAATGGATCCCAGGGCGAACCGACAGCAGAAATCCAGGAGCTCCCGCGCTGAACACCCGAAGACCCCTGGGCCTCCAGAGGCTCCAGTCGGGGGCCTGAGCCTGGCCGGGACTCCCCTGGTTGGGGTGAGGCATGGTGGTGGGGCGGCTGGGCGTCCAGAGGCTCCAACCTGGGCAGCCTGGGGATTTGGAGGAGAGTCTTGGAGAGCTTCCCAGAGAGACTAAAAAGAATCTCTGTGGAAAAGAGCTGTCACTTTCTGGGATTGAGGAACATGAGGGCATGAATTGAGGAGACTGGGATGAGAGTAGATTAATTTCACAAAGAGACCTCTCTGATTTGTCTGTCTGAGATCAAAAAGAAACACAAAAGTTGAGACATTCTAAGACTTCATTGAGAGCTTGATGAGATCTACTTTGAAACTCACAGGGAGCCCAAGCTGAGATTTTGTGCACCTGTTTCTCAGGAGAAACAATTGAGAAACAGGAGAAATGAGCCACAGCACTCACAGCCACAGTCTCACATAAATCTCAGAGTTGTCTAGGAGAAATTAATGAAACACTACTGCGATCTCTTCTCCAACTTTCTTTTCCTCTGGCTTATTAAAGATAACTCAAAAGAACCAAACTATGAGGTGTAAAGTCAGTAGTGACAGGTGTTGGATGTACTCACACTGTGGGTGCTAACCTAAATGATGAACCAAGGCTAACCAAAACTAATCACAACCCCCCAACAAAATGGCGAGCCCAAAAAGGCACCAGTCCTCCAGGAGGGGGAGAGGGCGCACCATCTTGGACTCACCCATCTTATAAAGGTTCTAAACAGGCGACACCAATTCCTCAACGAAGTAAGTGTGTCCAGACCATCGGGAAGAATCTGAAAAGAAGAACATGGGCAGGAAAGGGACAACACAGATACCTAGGACTGCCACAGGTCGGATCAGATAAGCCCTCAGGAGACAGTCATTTGTCAAAAGCTGGTTAAGGAGATTTAACCAGATTTGGAAAAATGAAGCACTTTCCACACGTGAATAAGATTTGGTCCATTTTCTGTCCAAAGCCATTTATCGTAAAAAAAAATCTGCTTTCAAGGAAATGAATGAATAAATGAGGGATTCTCTTTCAAACATATTTCAATCTCATGAAAAAAGATGGTCACTATCCTCAGACGGGGGGGGGACACTCCTTGCCGTCGGGGAGGGGGACACTCCTCGCCATCAGGCGGGGGACGGACGGACGCTCGCTCCTCACCCTCACCCGCTACAAAGCAGCTAACATTGAAAATGAGTATAGTGGCGCTGAGCTAGCAGTATAGCGGCGCAGCGCCGCCGTTCCACTGTCTGGGGAGAACCCTCGTTAAGGTTAGAAACATTTAATAATTCGCACTTTCAGTGTTGTGTAACAAAGTGATAGACTTACAGATTTGGGCGGGGAGATCTATCACATCCATGTGTCTCAGAGAAATGCCGCCTCTTTAGCTGAGTCATACTCCAGGTTTAAGCCGTGGTAACTATTCCCCACTGAGTCACCACAGTATCCTTGCTGATAACCTAAACTGTTCACAGTACAATGAGGATAATACCAGAACTATTCCTTTTGTGTTTTTGAGGGACCTAAGCCAACGGAAACTTGGTTTGTAAAAGAGGGGCAGGGCGGCACATGCTTTTAAGATGGGGCCCCTGTGGAGCTGGTGGCTGGGTGTGTTTTAAAGGAAAAATGCACCAAAACATTAAGGCATTTCTTATTTGTCAGATGAGACGTAAATGACATGGTTTTAAATTTGAGTCCTGAGGTGACTGATGGTAAACTCCTGTGCTGAGGGATAGAAAAGTGATATTGACTTTTCCTGGTGCCTGTGTTTATGACTTAGTGTGACTTCCTTTGTCAGGATCATAAAAATGTTAACTCATATTCCAGCAGTTGATTAATGGCCTGGCTGACCATTGAATCTAATGTTTAGTATCTTTTTGATTACTGGAATCAGTGTTTTTTTCTAATCTGAATTACTTTTTAAATTGCACTACTTTGACTCTTATTCAGGAGGCAAAGTAAATAGTAACTAAAGTTATCAAATAAGTGTGTGTAGTGGAAGTGGCATAACACTGAAATACTCAAGTAAAGAACTAATACTCAACATTGTACTTAATTGTAGCGCTTGAGTAAATGTAGTTAATTACTTTCCGTCATGCGATCAGGTGACACCAGGAAGCAAAAGTCTGATCACCAAATCAGAAGTTACTGAGTCCACTGCTTTGCTCAGGTGCTTTTTGACGATCCATATGTTGATCAAAATACTGTTAACCTCTGAAACACATTTTTGCACTGCAGCAAAGAACAGGGCTGAACATACAACCTGATGTCAGGAATAGAAAACACCAGAGACTCATTTGGGCCCAATCCCAGTGTCCACACTCACAGACTTTGAGAGGCAAAGGGTTTGGGGCTGTCACACTGTCTTCTTGTAAAGTGCAGGAGGGTCTCTCTTTGAAGACATTTTGCAAGACAAACAAGTATGTATTTCTGCTGACTTTGCCACAGAGGTTTCGATTTAACCACCCAGCATGTTGATGACCTTCATCTGTATACTGGTTGTTGTCACCAGATGAGAGTAATCCCACATCTTTCATTTGTTTCATTGACACTATAAATCTGTGGAGGTCTCATAACATTCTGCAGTTAAGAAAGGATTAAATAAATTGTCTAAGTATTGCAAACGGCTATACCAATCAATCAATCAATCAGTTGAAAAAGAAAGTCATCTCATGACACGTTACAAATTGAGCAGACCCAACCATACACCTTGATCCATCCATTTACTGTAACAGTTTAACCTTGAGGTGGTAACGGGGACACGTTAAGAGTCATCAGTTAACCATAGCTATCTCTTTAGTTGCTGTGACGCACATTGGTGGAAAGTGCACTGAAATCTGTGCTCAGGTACAAGTACAGTTACATTGCTGAAATATTACTCAACTACATATAAACTACTTGTATTAAAATAAAAGTATGTTCAAAGTATTCTTCTCAAATGCTACTAATGCAGTGTATGTTCTGATTGCCTCTCTCACCTCTCATGGTCACCTCTCCAAACCTGGGCCTGCTGAAGAGTTTTGTGGGCTTTTTTGTCTGTCTGTCAGGTGTTTCCATTGGTCTGTTTGTGAACAGATGTCCGATTGTCCACAAAAACACAGATCAAAGATGTGGATTTTGATTGAAATTGAACCTAGCACTCAAGTATGTAAAAACAGAAAAATACATATGAAAGCACAAGTATCCCTAAAAAAGTGAAATAACTGTAGCAATATGAGCAGATGTTATCAATTATCTCTATCCCAAGTGAGGCGACATTGCTAACCACTGCAGTGCCATCCTGTGATACACACAGGGATTTAATGTCAGGGAAAGTGACATGTTTCATATCTTTATTGGGTTCTCAACTCTTTACATCCCATCCAATCTTCTTGTGACTTAAAATTGATCAAGCTACAGGATGTCCACTCTCAAGGGATTAGTTATACCCAGATCTGTCAGCACTGGTTAGTGGTTGATTGGCATAAGTGCTGAAGTGTTTCATCCAAACAGGCAGGCTTTCCCTCTTTTTTCTAATGAATGGCTATGACACACCTTTCCACGAAAGCTGTGGCAGCGTGCAGTCAGCATATGAGAGGATAAAGCAAAAGAACTGAATTAAGACTAAACTCAACTCTTGCTTTCTGTGTTTTTACTTTGTGTCTACATGCAAAACAAACCGCAAAACACAACAAATGATGCTGGGAATTCTTTATTAACTGAAGTATGCATCTGGTCCTCACAACCACAGCGACACATATTCCAAACGTCCTGTGAACGAGCAGCAGCATGATGACACGTGATCAGCGTCTGTGACACAACTCATCATCAGGAGGCTTCATACTTGGGGACAGAGCTACACATAATATTTCAATTTGGTCAACTCTCCAATGAATAATTATCAAAATGAAAGGGGGCGACAAGTTCCATCAGTTGTTTAAATCATCTGTTGGGGCACTGTTACAATTTTGCTAGTCAGATACTTTATTTGGAGTTCTTCAATGTTACAGCTCAGGGAGAAAATATAATTTGCGATGATCCAAATTAGACAACTGTCTCGGAACAGCATTTCAGTCCAGATTTGTTTTGTTCATGGATCAACTGTTTCATCATTATCACTTCATAATATTTACTGGATCCATACCACACACAAAATGTGCACTTGTTGTTCGCTTGCCATGTTTTCGCCATATTTAAGTGCTTGATCTGATTGTTGAGGGCACAGTTTGCTTGATTATGGCACACAAACTTTATTCAGATGCAGGTTAACAATGCTGAACAACATCTCATTTTTTGATTTATATCATATCACTCATCTTGTTATTAACAAGGTTTCATGGCATGTTTATTTCTGGTTTATAGTTGCTCTTCCATTTAGCTTTGAGCATTGCTTCATTCGAGTAGGGCAGGAGGAAGGGGAAGATGAAGAAGATGGAAGCATTTGTTGTATCTGTCGGGAGGAGGCTGCAAAGGCAAAAATATTAAAGCTTCAGTCATACTGAGTCGTCAGGAGTCAGTGAGAGGAATAATGTGTGAAACATTCAGTCTGTAATAAAAGTAGTGTCTCATTGTGGCCAACAGAGGGAGATATCAATATGTAAGTGTGTTTACAGGTCTTAATGAAGAAGCTGCATGTAATCGATTAATTGTCTTAAGTGACATTACTCAGTGGCTAAGTTGCATTGTGGGTGATGTAGGCACCAGACAGTCCCCTGATTTAGCCTATGACACTGCTGGACTCACTGTGGACAGTTTAAAAACAAATGATCAAAATCAAGCAGAACCAGCGATATCGTTTTTTAAAACCTGGAATTACCCACTATGCAACTCAGCCAGATGCAAAAGCCGTCATACTTATTTTTTATCCATACAGTACTATCGCTGTCTCCTCAAGACCTGTTACAAACTCTAACTTCAAGTCAAAATGGTGGAGTTACCCTTTAAAACTAATGAAGCAGATGGTAGAAACAGTTTCGTTATCAAAACAAAAAACAGTATGTGCCTGAACATATGCAACAGATGGAATCAATATGTCTGAAGAAAGGAACCAATTTAAACTTAGTTTCTATTTAAATGTATGATGTCTTGCCTGTGATGTTGTTTTCTTATTTCATCTTGATATTTGTGTCTGTTTTTCAAGATGAAATTAACAAATATATTAACAAAAAGTCAAACAGACATGCAATACATCGCTTTACTGTTACTGAATATTGACGTACCCAATGCTAGTCCACACTCCTCTTCCCTCTGAAAATCACTGGAGAAAAAGCAGGTTGAAGTGATATTAGAAAAAATCATGTATTTAAAAAGTTTTGCTTGTTTTTTGAAAAACGATTTACCAATAAACCTCATACTACTAGTGTCAGAAACGGTGGGTTTGAGCAATTTTCACATCAAATGAGCTTTTGAATATTTATGCAGATCAAAAGCTCAGAATGGAAATGGGCTCACCTGTGCCAACTTCATTTCCTGCGCAAGTGACTGTGAGAGGGGAAACAAAAGAAGGTCAGATTCAGTCAACTTCAGTCAACTTTTAAAACTGTCTTTACTCCTTTGTTTGCTTGTTTTGTTCTAATCCTAATTAAGTCAAACTAACCCTTTACACAAGTATAGAAAATTGACGGAAATCTATGTGAAGCTATAGGCTTTGTCAATACTGATAATTCATTTTGAAACATCCTGAAAACTATACAAATTTGTGTGAACATTTACCAACACCAGACATCAGTGTGAGATCCCACTGTCATACCTGAGTACAACCTCTGGGGGCAGAACAGGACTTTGCTGCCCTCTGGTGTGAGCGGCGACACCATTACATTGTAGACGTCTCCACACTGGACGTTGCTGACGTCACAGCTGTTCTCCCCGGGAGACGCGGTGCAGGTGTAGTTGTTGCTGCTGGCCCTCATCTCTGTGATGTAGCTGTGGCTGCTGCCAGCGGCGCGCCAGTACACCCTCAAAGAGTTACTGTGCAACCTGTAGAGCCGGACACCTGATGGACAGCACACACCTACGAGAGAGAGAGAGTAAGCTTGACATAAATGTAAATTAGCATAATATTAGAATTGTATTAATATTAGTTTGTGTCTTCCCTGCAGCTGCATATACACCCTGTAACATTAAACTGACTCCAGCGTAGCTCTTAGAGGAAGAACTCAGTGTGAAAAGCACCTTGTGTTTGTGGACAAAATGTCTAGAATCATTCCCATACTCTTGAATAAAGGTCTGTCTTTAGTTCTCATTGGTACAAAACATCTTCACTCACTGGACGAGAAGCCCTGGTAGGTGCAGTTGGACCTTCGCCCGCTGTGGCTGAACGCCTCCATGGTGACGGTGTAGTTGGTCCCACAGGTGATGCATCCCATGAGGCAGTGGGAGTCCTTGGTGTGGCAACGGGCGTGACCGCGTGATGATGTCAGAGAAGTGATGAACGAATGGGCTCCTTTGGCGTGAGACCATGAGACGTTGGTCATCGCCTGGGTCACCTGGTCCACTGTTAGACTCGCCGGGCAGCAGGGCTCTGAAAAAGAAGAGGATATACAGTATTTCTACCACTGATTGTCGGAGATTTTGGACCAGAATGTTGCACATCTTTCAGAGGAACGGTGTAGTGGTTCCACAGACTTGTAAAAACCTCTGTCAAAGAACATTTAGACTGTTGTGTCTTTTAACTCGCCACCCTTCTGTACTTTCTAATTGAGTGGATCAATCCAAACCTTCGACTGGCTCACCTGTTTCCAGAGAGTCGGAGAAGCTGGGTAAACTCTGGCCCGCGGCGCTCGTTGCTGTGACACTGACCTCGTAGGTGGAGCCACAGGGAAGGTCAGTGATGTCGCAGGTGTTTCCACTGGTGGTGCAGTTGTGTTCGCCGCCATCTCCCGTCGCACTCACTGTGTAAGTTGCGGCCCTGTTGTTGGCTGTCCAGCTGACGCTGACGCAGGAAGAGTTCTTCTGATTCAGCATCAGATTCGTCGGCATGCAGGGAGCTGATAGGGATGAAGGAAAGAGAGAGCTAAGCTTAGTTGATTGATTGATTGATTGATTGATTGATTGATTGATTGATTGATTGATTGATTGATTGATTGATTGATTGATCCAGAGGATCATGGAGACATACTACTTCTCCCTGTGCTGTTCCTGAATTAATCCTCTAATATGTCCATGGTTATTCAGCAGCATCTGTGCTACTGAGAATACAACCTGAGAACATGCTATGGTTAGGGTGAGGGCCATCCCATCAGTTAAAAATGAACAAAATAACTATTGTGTATATGAAAAGGAGTAAGATTTTTACCGGTGTCTTTGGTGTGAGCTCTGCATGCACGATTGCATCCACTGATATCATTGCAGGGTATCACCACTACGCTGTAGGGACTGTCACAGTTGAGGTCAGAGAGGGCGCACACCGGTGCCGTGTCATTACACAGGATGACCTGCGACCCGTCCGCAGCTCGAGTCTCGTACAGCTCCGCCCCCCGAGAGGCCATCCACTTGATCTCCAAAGTGTCAGTGCTTACCAGAGAAACAGACACAGCCTCTGGACAACAGGGCACTGAAACACACAGGTGAAACACAGGTAAACATTATAATGATCAGAAATCAGACTCATGATGACCCTTGTATGATGTCACCTGAGCTTCTACTTACAGGTGGTATGGTTCAGAACCTGTCCTTGAGGACTGCTGCCAGCCTGGTTGAAGGCATAAACATACATCAGGTATGTGTAGCCACACTCGCAGTGGTAGGTGCAATTGCTGCCGGTGGTGTTGCACATCGCCTCGCTGCCGTCACCCCTCTTGATGAAGGCTGAGTAGCTGTCTGCATGAGGCACCGTGCTCCACGTCAGCGTGCAGTTTCCTTCTGGTGACTCAACGAGGGCCAAAGACTGTGGTGGGCAGGGGTCTAACAGGACATGGAGGGAGTTTAGTCATGCTAATGATACCACTAATGTGATGCTGCAGTGTGTTTTTATAGAGCACTTTTCTCTTGGATGTGATACTACTTCATGTTTACAACACTTTACAATAAGGTACACAAACGTGAATGAATCAGGAACGACTTCATAGTTGACTCTGATTTCAGGACTATGTTGTCTGTACTAATATTCACAATATTCTGACTGTGACTATTAATACAGTAGCCAATGATTCAGTAATTAGTCATCACTAGTTGATAGTTATTCATGAACAACTCATGAAGGAAGTGGTCAGTAGGTTGATTCACAGACATTTGTGAACTTATCTTTACCTGATGATTGATTAATGTGCTATCTCCAAGTCAGTTCGCTAGAAAATCCTCATTATCTACAATATAGTCCTCAAATCATAGTTATTCAGGAATTGTTCATTAACTATTCATTAACTATTAAGTCGTTCCTGATTCATTCATTACTCTCTCCCTAAGAAACTACTTCCATTTTTGTGAGCCTTTATTATAGAGCCAGGAATAAATAGAAAAATAAAACGATAAACAAATAATATTAGCGGACAAACTGCTCAGTATAGAAACTCAAATTAAATCAAATCTCTATCACTCACAGGTAACGAACACCACAGGGCTCGATGGGTAACTGGGCCCGGCCTCGTTGCGTGCGGTGACCTGGACCTTGTGAACCTCTCCACAGCCGACTGGTGACAAGGTGCAGGAGGTGGATGTGGAGTTACACGTGAGGTTGTGATCACTCATCACATGGTAACGTATGGATCCATAGACCCCCTGATCAAGTTGCCAGGACACAGAGAGTCCAGCCACGGTGTTATTCATCACCATAGAGACACTGACAGAAGACGGTGTTGGAGGTCCTATTAAAACAGCACAAAAAAAACACATACACACTCATTAGGACAGTTTAAACACCATATCACTGTCTGTTACTTAATAAAACATGTTCAGAATGTTTCTCCTCTGATATACTGTAGAGAAAAATATGCTTTCAACTACACCATTCTTATCAGATGGTTATAGTTTTTTTTTAAAGCGATGTTGTAGTCAATAATTCATTAAAAATGTCTAAATATATCACTAAAAATACTGTTTATATGTTTTGAATATGTATTTTACTAAATAATTATTTTAAAGTCAAGTCCCTATGTGTTGAATGTATTTGTAATCATAGCATCTTTACTCTGATGGTGCACGTCTTTGTAGATAAATTCAGACAGCCATGGTAAAAAAAAAAAGAAAAAAGAAAAAAAAGTGTTGGTATCACACTTAATGGTCTGATGTGTCTACTTTGATACAACCTCTAGGAGTCACCAAAGTTATTTGTTGAATGCAAGATGCTTGGGGTAGGTTATGAGTATTAAATTCCCAGTGAGGTGTATTATTTCAGTGCCACAATGCCATTTTGGACAATAAAGTCTATTATTAATCTAAAAACTATCAGCATCCACTTCATACTTATCTTTTGCAAGTGCTTCATAACCACATTCGAGAAATCATAGCAAAAAATGTTGCTCATTTAAACATTCTGTATGTATATGAATATTGGCCAATTGATTGATATTGAAACTTTTCCCAATATCAGTATTGGCATTGACCCCAAAAATCCAGTATCGGGCTCTGACTTCAGATGCAGAACATCTGTAACAGAGTATATTTTCTATGTTACTGAAGGGAAAGGTTTAAACTCTTTCAGTCATTCTCACTTACACTTTTCCTTTCCCTTTGCAAATGTGTGATTTCAGCTTTTTTTCTGCTTAGGATAAAAAATAACAGTTTGGGACTTTCCAGATATCAAACGGTCCTGATAAAGTGATCCTAACAACAAACTGCAGTCCACCACCTCTCGCTGCTCTCACTTCAGCTAAATTGTGGTCTGCTGCTGGAAAGCACCACACTCTTTGCTGAAAGGCAGTGCAGAGGCCACCAAGAGAGCTCTCAGATGTGAGGTTATAGGCAACAGAACACCACAACATTATTGTTGGGTAGAGTTAGTTTATAAAACTCGTCATTTTCTCTTGAAAATGTGTGAAGTTTCACGAAACATACTGCATGTAGGCTGTTGGTACCTACAAGTATAGCTGTGATACATCCATGTATTTTAGTACATGTTTCCCTTAAACATTAAACCCTTAACGTTGAAATTTGCTTTATGATATTACTCACTGGTCCAGTTTCTTTATCAAGAGTTGCAGTGAAGATGGATGAGAGAAGGTTAAGATTCCCAGTCTGTGAGAACCCAATAAACAGTTCTCTGATATGAAGCTGTGATAAGAGTTCATGCTAAACATTTAGGCTTAATCATCTATTTTGTTTTATCTCCTCATGAATGAGATTTACACATATTATTATAAAAGCACATCTACTAATAACTGAGATGTAATGTCCACAGCAGTTCAGAGAGTATAAAAACACAGGGAGGTGTCTCTGCGTCTCCTTACGTGTCGTTTGGTTGATGCACAAACTGCGATCCCCCTGTCGGCCCTCGGGGTCCCAGGCATAACTCTTGATGTTGTAGAGTGAGCCAGCGTCCAGGCCAGTGATGGTTAGATTGGTGTTGGTGGTGTTGTGCTTGATGGTGGTGTTTGAGCCCAGCTTGTATATGGACAGGGTGTACTGCACAGCGTAAGCAACAGGATCCCAGGACACAATGATGCTGTCATTGCTGGGGGAGGAGGTGGCAGAGAACTGTGGAGGAGGCAAAACTGTGGAGGAGAAGAAGGTTTGAGAAGTTTCACATGTTTGAGATGATTTGAGGGCTGGAGAATGTGCTTTAACACGGTTTATAAGCCTAGAAGAAGCATAGTTAATCAATAAAATAAAGAATTTGTGGTTGTGGTTCAAGTCCTCCCAAGTTCCATCCAAGATCATCTGCCTGTCTGGACTTAAGCCCAGTGAAATACAGAGAAACACTGACACAACATCACTTTAGTGGTTAGTGGCAGTGCATTCAGTAGTAAGTCTTTTGGTTTATGACAAGTCCAAGTTAAGTGTATCAAGTCACATGTCTTTAAAGGAGCACTCTGTAGTTCTTTGGGAAGAATTATTCATCACAAGAGAAAAATCTTCATTGACTGATTTTTTTTATGCCTAAACAAACAAAATGAACAAACTCTATTTTTTTTCCACGATGATGTAAAATGAATAAACAAATGGCCAATAATTTTTCATACTGTTTTACTCTGTTTAGATTTGGCGGACCCTGCCACCTTTTTAGCTTCAAACAGTGTTCTGGGACCTTATTTTCCTCTGAGAACAGCTTGTGTACTCACTTATGGCAAAAAATAAGATTTCTGAGTTTGAATATACTTATTCATTTTCATTAGTCACAGATGAATCAGTAATTTCAATGTGACCTATGAGTACATCAACTGTGCTTTATACACCTACTTCTGACTAAGTGAACATTTTACCTCTGATATGTTGACTTAAATCAAGTAGTGAACATCTTTTGTGTCACTTGTTCTTTTCTGTCCAGTTTTTTTTGTTTCCAACATGTGACCATGTTGTTGTGTTTTCTGAAATGTTGTGGTTCGACCACCAGGGTCTCCATATGAGTAGCCTACTTTTTGTGAGATAAACAGAAAAGGGATGAATAATGGCAAATTGTTAACAAAAAAGTGTAAAACAGTGTGTTCCATGTTTTCTTTGGCCTATGTGGATCATATTCCTCCCCCTTGGGAAGGGAGTGAAGGTGAAGGGTGACAGCTATGTTCTCAAGATCAGGTCAACTCATTGTGTTCGACATAGAACCGTCCGGTAGAGTTACCACCCATGCAGGATGGGTCCTGAGGGGTCCAGATGCATTTCTGGGGTAAGACAAACCTGGATTTGCACCAGCACTGACACCTTCACTGAAGATGATCTGTGCATTCAGTCACAGTACTGTATGTAGGGTCTGTGCTGTGGAACAATGAGGCAGATCGAGTGACTTCTGCAGGGCACGGGGAATGATGAGCAGAGTACTCAGTGTTTCTCAGTGACTGTGTGACTCATAAACCAGCCCTCAAGTGTTATTTTTCCATTGAATTCATACAGGGTTAGTTTCCGAGCTGCGGATGAGAAAAATCTTACATTCTGCACACAGATAAAGACAACGTGAGAAACAACAGTACCTGTCTTTGCCATCACAGGAGAAGATGGCTGGCTGCTGCCCCCACTGTTCACAGCCATGACGCTGAGCATGTATTCAGTGTATGGTGTGAGGGACTTAATCTCAGCAGGGGAGGAGGACACGGTGTCTTCTCTGAAGAAGCCATTGGCGTTCTCGACTCGCACAGTGTAGCTAGTCGCCCCGGCCTTCAAGTTGAACTCCACGATCAAAGTCCTGCTGTCCTTTGGCTTCACTATCTGGATGGGATCCATCCTCTCAGGGGCTAAATAATCACAATCAGTTCAGAATCTGAGATGACATCCAAGAAAATGACACATATTTTAAAATTTTATGTAGGCAACAGAAAGATTGTAGTTGTTAGATGCAACGGATGGGCTCCCCTTTCTCAGTGATAGTTGGCTGTGGTATCCACCTATTTCCCTTAAAGAAAGTTTAGCTATTCAGTAAGGAGAAATACAATCTTAATTTGTCGCCACTTCATGGAAAATTAAAGGAGACTACAGTACCAGAAACTTTTCAATGGTCCTCTACTCAGTGGAAACTGCCCATCATCACAGTTATATTTAAATTGTTTAAATGAGCATTTATATTAAACTGGATCCACTATTAATTAATTTAAACTACAGTGAACTGATGTGTCTGAATATGCAGCATGAAAATCATATATTACAAAATGTTAAATGGTATTTTCAGAAAAACGCATACAACAACTGAATATATAGTAAAACACAGCTAGTCTTTGAAAAAAGGAATATTAAACAGCAATGAATCACCAGAATATTGTGTCATTTAGAGCTCAAACAGTACAGATATGGACAGAAGTATATCTCACCTGTGGTCGCGTCCAAAACTGCGGTGCTCAGTGCCACTTGGGAATTGTCCAGAGCTTCAATTGTGAATCTATACATGATGTTTGGGGACAGAGAGTTGACGGAGCCCAACACCGTGTTTGGACCAAATGTGACGTAAGAAATGTGGTTGTTTGGTGAGCTTGAGGGGGCGACTGTGATTTTGTACGAGCTGGCTCCAGAGACTCTGGTCCATCTGAGTATCGTGGTCTTGGATGTTGCTGAAAACACGGTTACTTCGATACCTCCTGATGAGAGAGATGACAGAAGTAGAGATCATCGCAGCACTTGTTTAATCAGCCTGACACATGGATTGTTTAATACATAAATATAATATCAACATGGTTTAATGCCCCCTCATTCACATGTACGACAGTGATATAAACATCTACAGTGAATTTATCATAAATGAGAACATACAGTACCTGTGGCGAGTGCAGCCTGAAAATTGAAATGAGACAATATTATTAACAATAGTTCATGTAATTATATCAAATTCTAGTCACTACTAACTAACTACTTTAAAGGCTTGTTTCCCATTAGATTGTGATGTTCATGTTTCTTAACATTTTTGTGCCTGAAATCAAAATAGGCAACCTATTATAATAGATACATATATAATTTGATTACTATACCTGACAGCATATTCCCATCAAGACAAAATTCACCAACCACTTCATAGCGCCCATTCTTCACGTCTGTCTCTTTAAACACTTCTATCACCGTTTCTCACACAGCCACTGTTAGACTTGTAAAAACACTTCACTCTTGTCTTTTTTACCTTTTCTTAACCATAACTGGTGACTGTGCTGGTTAAAATACCTCTGTGTGGTCCCTCCCACTGGAGACAAACATCCAGTAACAGGGAAGCAGAGAGATGCACCTTGGGGCAGTTGCAGGTTGGATAGCATAGGGGGAAATACCTTTGTGGCAGGCAGGATACTCTATATTCAGTCAGGATATCACTGAATGTGGCAGGGGGGATTTGATTGTTTGATCACTCTTTTAAACTTAGAGGTTTGAAAGGTATGAATACATTTTCAATCGTAGAAGCTTACAGTGTTTCTGCCAGGAAGTGACAGATTGAAGGTCCACTATGTAGTTTGGGGGGATAAATTTTAATCAGAAGAGAAATACCTCCATCAACTGATCTTTTTTTATACCATACACTGAATTAATTGATTAAGTAAAGTGAGTTAAAAGGACAGCACAATTTCATACTGTTTTACTTTGTCTATATTTGGTGGATCCTGCCAACCTTCTAGCTTAAACCAATATTCAGGGGACCTTATTTTCCTCTGAGAACAGCTTATTTATGCAGTTTTTTAATATTGTAAATATTAAAATTCTGAGATTTACTTTCATGTTAAAATACTACTTGGTACTTCCTGATGATCAGGTGTGGAATTCATCATCATCAGTCTTTTATTTCACTGCAGTTGCTGTTAGGACAAAAACTCCCGCACACTGTTCACCTCACTTGCATTCAAGACTGAATTTTAATAACAGCATGTCAGTACAAAGAGCTTCATCAGGTTATCTTCAGAGGAGACCATCTTAGATAGGTTGGTAGACCTACGTGGACCCCTCAGGTCACATTACAGACAAGGATCACTGAAACTAAGATGAGAATGATAACACTCCTGAATCAGGCGTAAAATCAGAAGAAAGTCGGCTGACTACATGGCACTGTGGGCCTACAAAAAAACATCAAATCATTTTTTAAAACACCTTATGTAGGAAAAGAATTCATGTGTATGTTTACAATACAAAAATACAAAATTGAACAGTGTGCAGGAGTTTTTGTCTGATTTTGTTGGCCCTTGGTCTTCACCTATGCACCCGTCGATCTACGGGTGTAGAAAAGTTTCACTTTGATAGGTGTTCAAATAAATTCATTTGAAAATTACTACTTTGGCTCTGATGCAAGATGTTATATGGAAAGCAACTAGCAACTAAAGTTATCAAATAAATCAAGTACATTCAAAAGTACAATATTTGCCTCCAAAGTGCACGTGTAAGCACAGTACTTGGGTACTTTGTTACATTCAATCACTGCTCCAAATAAGTTATGATATTGTCAGACAAGCTCAAAATCTCATATTGCTGATTTCTTAAGTCACAACTATACTATATTTTTGTCTTAGTGAGCCAGAATTATTGTCATGCTTACAATTTGGATTTTGATTTAACATTCCATAGCCTGTTCAATTTTTACTTACCTTTAGAGGATTAGTCCAGGAATTAATACTTTTGATTTGCCAGTACATTCCTAATGATTTTCAAAATAAGAATGGAATTAAATTATAAAAAGAAAAATAGATAGATAGATAGATAGATAGATAGATAGATAGATAGATAGATAGATAGATAGATAGATAGATAGGATGGACTGTGGTTATAAAAACTACAGCTGCCCTCCGTCGCACACTTGTTGACGCAAATGACGTCAGAGTTGGAGGACACGGGACAGGAAGAGGCGCAGACGGGAAAAAAAAAAAAACAAGATGGCATCGGGCGCAGATCACGGGCTGAAGAGAATAGTTTGGAAAAGTAAGTCCACTCCTGCTGCAGAGTGCTTGCTGTGAATTTAAACCAGTCTGACACTGTCGTAGCATTTTCACAAGCCAGAGGGCTGTGAGCTGCGTGTCGTTGCGTGCCGTAAACGGTTAGTCTGTGACTAACGTTACATCTCGGAATGACACTGGACGTTAAGTTCATTGTGCTGTGTGTCGCAGCGGAAGTTTATAAACTTAGATTGCTGGAGGTGTTGATAAATTGATAACAGCAGACTACGTTTGGGTTGGCACTCGGCGCTGTTGCTTCTCACACTTTAGCCGTCGCGGATTCTTTTAGACACTTGTGGAGAGACGGTCGGAGTGAGGTCACTGTGTGTCGCCTGGAGAGCCCCACCTCATATTTACAGGCTAACGTTAGCACAACACTGCTCAGCCGACGGCGAACACAAACCTGGAGTTTTCAAACATGCCCTGCGTCGAAGTCTGTTTTCACCTCTGACTAGTGCTTCCTGTTGTTCCCTGCCCTTCTCCCTTGGATGGGGCTGGGTTATGATTTGGACAACCAGTCACCTCTTTAGGGGTTAAGATTTTAAATTGTTTAGGTTAAAATAAGTGAGGTCACACTCAAATGAAAGATATAGTCAGTTGTTTTAATGTTTAGGTGTCGAGTCTCAAAAGTGACCATGAAGTGGAAGCAAATGTGAGAATGAATGTCGGCTAGTTGTATTGCATCAGTTTTCATCGAGGAAGAGACTTGATTTTCACACTCTTCTTTTTCTTAAAAGCAGAATGATGTGCACATACAAATCTCTTAATATAGGCCTCATGCCATGCAAGTCTAACGGAGTATTTCATTCTAGAGGTTTCCCATATGGCTATTTCAGAATCCACATCAGTTACTAGAAGTCAAGGAGACCGAAAGCCAGTATTTGGGACCGATATTCATTTGCAGTAAAAATACAAATCTGTGTCAAAACCAGCGATTGTATAAAGTACAATTTAATCATGTACTGTTCTTCAAGTACAATTTTCAAGTACTTTACTTGAGTATTTCCATTTTCTCCTACTTTATTCTTCCTCCTCAGTACATTTTTGTTGACACATTTAGCTACTTTGCAGATTCAGATTATTCTGTGTTTATAAGCTGTTAATTGTGACACGTTACTCATCAGATAGTGTTGTGGGTGGGACTTTGTTGGATGAGGATGACGCCTCAGAGCCAAAACTATGCTTCTTTTATCAGCTGTGTGACTGAAAAATCCCCATTATAGCTAATCAGGAAATTATTAATACTGGCCCCAACAGTCATCCAGGGCTGATTATTGGCCTGTTTCATTCACTACCACTCATGAAAAACACTGTGAACAAGTTAGTCATACTTTTTCAAGTGATTATTTAGTAGATCAAAAGCAAATAAGATGCCAGACATCCTCCGCAGTTATAAGGAATTACAGCAGGAGGTCCCGATGGTAGCTATTCCAAGTTTATGATGCGCCAGCCTAGAAATAAATTAGAACTTGATCACTGACTTGATTAATGGATAGTTGTAGTTTAAATCAGTTGGTTTTCAGTCCAGCTCAGGTGTTTAAGCACAAGAATCCAGCTAAAGTTCAAATAGTGTAGTCAAGAGCAGTCTTTGAGTATCAGTTAGTGAATATGCCTCACAAGCCATGTTCTGTGTCTGTTACAGGAATAAAAGACACAATTATTGCAGACTGCAGAAAATCGGAAGTATGGAAGGTAGGACAACCCTCTGTTTATTCAATGCTGAGTCTTTAGACTGCAATTGCACGAACAGACAACCACCACATTACAGATCCAGCATTAATGTGATTGATAACGTTTATATACTGTGTGATACATAGTGATTCACCACTGCTGGCTGTATTCTTCTTTACAGATAATGATTCTGGACTCCTTCACCACCAAGCTCCTCTCATCATGCTGCAAAATGTCAGATCTGATGTCAGAGAAAATAACAAGTAGGCTCTGTTTTCCAACATTCGTCGTGTAGTTAAGAGACCTAACTAACTGAGGTGTGTCTGTCCATGTCTGTATCTACTCTGGTTGAATAAACCTTTTATATCTTCAGTTGTGGAGGACCTGTTCAAAAGCAGAGAGCCTGTCCCAGAGATGAAGGCCATATACTTCATGTCACCAACCGCTAAGGTTTGCATTATATTGCATTTTGATCCATGATATATTTTTTCCTAAATTAGTTCATGTTAATTTATGTATATATTTTTGTTATATTGTCATTTAGTAGTCTTGCCATACTCTAGTGTGACATCTTTAATGCATTTTTATTTTTTAGTGCGTGGATGCCTTCATTGCTGACTTCAAGTCCAAACCCAAATATAAAGCAGCATATGTTTATTTCACTGACTGTAAGTAACTTACGAATCACTAAATCTCTACTACAATTGACCCAACATGATCAGACTTTTGGCTTAACTGGTGACGTCCAAACTGAAAGCTGTTTGCTTCCACAGACTGTCCTGACGACCTGTTCAACAATATGAAGCTGCACTGCGCAAAGTACATACGAGTCTGTAAGGAGATAAACATGTGCTTCATGCCACAAGAGGCACAAGTGAGTGGTTGCCTTAAGGTTCTTTTGTAATGCTCCATTTCCTCTTTTTTTGTCCAGACTGTCAACTTCTAGGAGAACTTCACTTGTTTTAGTGTCATGCTGCTGCTGGGAAGAATGGGTGTTGGCTGCTTTAAGCTGTCATGATTTTACAAAATTTGTATTATCCTTGTGGCTTGGGTACTGTGAATGGATTTATACCCTGTTTTTTGAAAAACGGAAAGGTCTTGTTCTGTGATGTGATTTTTACAAAACAAAACAAGTCAGATGTTTTTGTTTTTTTATATATATATCCAGGAAGTTAGTTTTGAAGTCAGAGAAATCACCAGAGACAGTCCTTGTTAATGAATGAATTGTATGCGGATATAGATAAATAAATGAGGTAATCAAGATGATTAATGCAAGTCAAATAGAAATACCAAAAATGTGTAGTCTGGAGCTTTGGCTTGATACACGTACCATTTTAAGACATTTTTCGCATTGGTTGCATACAATTACATGCAAATTGTCCGCTTAAACAGTAGTTTTTTTACTTTTACAGTGATGTGTTAAATCTTTTTCAGGTGTTCACATGTGATTATCCGGGGGCTTTCCAAAGTATCTACAGTCCCAACAGTCTGGACAAAAAGAAGACACTGGAGACTCTCGCAGACCAGCTCGTCACACTCTGTGCCACATTGGACGAGTACCCAGGGGTCAGATACAAGAAGTAAGCCACCGCAGATTTGGTTTCTCAGCTTACAACACACCTCAGCCCCCAAGCAGAGTGAGACCTTTTACAAGAAAAGTAAACTCTGACTATAGAATATGTTACCTAACTATGGCAGAAAACAAACAAGAGCAGTGTGTGACTTTTGTTTTTTTACATGATATGTGATTTTAGTCTGGCCACAGTATGAATACAACATAGACATTCAGAAGTCAGGACAGCTGACTTCTGAATGTCTATGTTGTATTCAAACAAAGACAAATGTACAATTAGCTCTTAAAACTGCTGTATTTCAAACTTTTGTCAGAAACATTCAACTGGGGTGAATCTTTTTTACAAATTGCTAAAAAAAATGCAATATCATTGTGACTGTGTTAACTCATGGAGAGAAAATTATATCACAACTAGAGACAGCAACATGGAGAACGCCAAGGCCCTTGCAGAGCTGGTAGACAACAAGCTGGCCAGACACTACGAGCTGGACGACAGCGGCAAAAAAAAGGTTGAGACTTAACAGTGTTTTGAAGAACCTGACATTTTCTTTTACACTATTAAAATATATACATACATTTTGTTTTAATGTTATTCCTAGTGCATTTAATGCCATTGTTTTTTTGGTTTTTAATTTATTTTGGATTTAGACAGTTTCGGTCCTTGATGACTGTACACAGTAACTGCTGTTTGTATAATAAAACAAGATGCTATATTTATTGTTTTCTGTGTATTTCCCTCCTGTCACAAGGGAAAGACCCAGGCCCAGCTGCTGATAGTGGAAAGAGGTTTAGACCCCGTCAGTCCCATCCTGCACGAGCTGACCTACCAGGCCATGGCTTATGACCTCATTGACATCCAGAATGACACCTACAAGTAAAACAAGCGTTCCCTACTATATATATTAAAACACACATAATGTGCTTACGGCATCATATAGCATTTTTAAAATGTATAAAATTCTTACATAGCGGAAGCTAATAATCTGGTTATATTTGTGGCCAGGTACAAGTCTAAAGATGGCTCTGAGAAACAGGCCCTGCTGAATGAAGAGGACATGCTCTGGGTTAAGCTCCGGCACAAACACATTGCTGAGGTCTCAGAGTAAGTTTACAAATTCTGAAGGATGGAAGTGTCCCATTCCATCTTCCGTAACTCGACTATAACCCGTTTTTTACTTACAATAGGCAAATCCCCAAGATGGTAAAGGAAATATCTGCCAGCAAGAAGCAGCCAGATGGGAAGGTACAGCACTGTGTTTTCTTCTTTTGTGCTTCACTGACAATTCACTTAATACTGAAAATGCAAACATTTTTTTCCAGATCACAATCAGCAATTTGGCCCAAATGATGAAGAAGATGCCGGCATTCCGTAAACAGCTGACTGAGGTATTTATTTTTTCCCTTACCTTTTAAAGTTATCTATTCAACTTCAGGTTAAGAATTTTAACAGACACTCATAATATTTGCCACTAGTAATTATAGCGCTATGTGATCATTACTTTGTGGTAGGGTGTGGTGCCTCAAAAGCCTGGTGTCAAGTGGCGTTGACTTCATCATGTTTTTAGCAACATACACTTAGAGCATAGGGTACGTTGTTCTGCTAATACTAACTCTTCTCTCTGCCTAAATTCTAGAAAACTGTTCATCTGCAGTTGGCCGAGGACTGCATGAGACATTACTCAAACAACGTGGAGAAACTCTGCAAGGCTGAACAGGTCAGTCTGCACTCTGTCATCTAATTTGATGGAACAGTTGGCAAACACGTTTACCACTTTCCTGAACAAGTCAGTGAGTGGATGATGGTTCAGTGAGTAGAGATAAGATTTGCTGGGAGCAATCCTCATGACTTCAGTTGTCTGTCCTGATTTTCTGAGACTTCTTTTTGGTAGCTAAGCCAGTTTCCAGATGTGGAGCCTCATGTATGAATGTTGCAAAAACGCAAAAAATTGCAAAATTTGCAGCCTAAATGGTACACTTGAAAGAATGGTTTATCTCCATTTAGGACCTCGCAGTGGGGTCAGATGTGGACGGGGTGAAGGTTAAGGATCCCATGAGAACACTGCTGCCTGTGCTGCTCCACCCGTACAGCACCCACGACAAGATCAGAGCTGTGCTGCTCTACATCTTCAGCCTCAGCGGTACACCAATCTTCTCTTGCAGCAGATTGGTCTCCTTTCGCTGTCTGTTCATTGGCATTCTGTAAAGCAGCATCTTGATTTGTGGCGATATATACAATGTTATTGTTATTAGTTGATTTAATTTTTATTCAACAGACCACGTCACACAAACATACACACAAATATTCACACAGCATATTTTTGATATGGATATCATTTTCTAGTTAATAGTTCTATATAATTTCTAGTACCTAAATACCTAAAAATGGACCTAAAACCCTCCTTGTGACTAATTATTTGGCTCCGGTGGTGGGGGCCATGAAGGCTATCATAATAATTTAACACTGGTCGCTTTGTTTATTTGTTTGGTATTTGTAAACAGGAACAACAGACGAGAACTTGAGCAAACTCATCCAGCATGTAAAGATCGAAGACGAGCGAGAATTCATCCTGAACTGGAAAGAGCTTGGGGTCCCGATCATCACATCGGTATGTAGAGACGAGGAAAAGGTTGATTGAATTGACTGATTGCAGCCAGGTAGTTTTGACTGGAAGATGGACGTTTCACTGCTCAGATTCAGTGTTTTTTTTGTTTGTCTGTTCTGTGTGTCATAATGTTTTTCTCTTATTAATCTTCTCTAGCCTAGTTTCTTCTCACGCAAACCAACCAGACGGGATCGTTCCCAGGAACAGACGTACAATCTGTCCAGATGGACTCCTGTCATAAAAGATGTGATGGAGGTCAGTGAGAAGATTTTACCATGTTATGTATCCAACTTCATATTAATTATTTATTTGTTTGCACTCCAGTAACATTGAAGCACTCGTTAGAAATAAAATGTTTGTTTTCAGGCTCCCATCACCAAGTATATGTTTAAAAGAGTAATATGGAATGATTAGAACCTGAGGCTAATACATAAAATAGAGAAATTAAATATACTAAAATAGAATAATGTAATTCAAAAAACAAATACTGGTAGACTGGTTTACGGTGGTCATGCTAAGATGTGATATGTGCAGGTATGAAGAGAGGAAGAAAAAAAAAACTGACACTTTGAAAACTCTCTCCAGCTAGATTTCTATTGTTCTCTATTTTTAATGAACAGGAATGTTATTAACTATGCCAACCATAATGAGTTGTGTAGCATGACTCTAGAGGATTCGAAGCAGCTATAAATGGGTTAGGAAAAGAAAAGCCAGCATTAGCGTGAGAACGTAATGTTCACATGTCAACATGTAGCTCGATTGAGGTCACTGTGCTGCAGTGGGCCCACTCTGAATGGCAGTCCTGTGAAAAATTATGAACAGCACTGTAAAAGCGCCACAAAAGGAGGTGATCAAATCCAGGTCATCTGATAGACAGTGTATCATATATATTTGTGTTGTTTTCTACCATTTCATCCTTTTGTATAAGACATCATCTTAACATCTATAAGGCACAATAATGCACCAGTAATGTGTTGATCCCTGGGGATGAGCCTTCGTGTCAGCACCATCCTTCTGTACTGATCCTTCAAATACTGTTTTGTATGTAAAATGTGTTATGGGGTTATTGCGGTCAGGTGAGATTGTGTTTTGTGTTAATACAGAGGTAGGATGTCAACATCACCTGCTGCCTTGCATACAGACTCTCTCATCTGCCTTTTCACAATGTCTTCAAAATGAATTGGTGGCTGTTTGTTTTCAGTCTGGTTAGTTGAGTTGCCATCCATAAAACATGGAAGAAATCATATCAGTTCAGAGGCTGTTTCATTTAAAACTCTCTTAATGCTGTATAGTCAGCTTCAGAGAAATGGTGGAGGAAGTAGCAGGGAGAGTTCATCATGACCCTTTTGGCAGTAAATATGATAATTTTTTTCTGACTTTTGTCATTCCATAGAAGTGAAATTCACCATTGTGGTATCAAATGAGGCCTGCAGGGGGAACCTGGCCACAAGTTAAGTTATTTAGAAAAGATTTTGCTGACCTGTAACATAGTAAGCTCTTTTGTGTCTTTGCCTTTTTTTTCACTTCCCTGTCAAGATTTGAAAAGCCATTTCTGAGAAGTCTTCACCACCCGAGCACCTGTTTTCCTGTAAACAGGGGTGAACGGTTTGCTCTTGTAGCAGGAAACAGACTCACATTTCATGTGTTGCAACATCAAATCTGGTGGAAACCAATCTGCTCCTTTTGCAAAACTGTGTATTTTTTGTGCATAAAAAAAGATGAGCTGTATCAGTTTAGAGCCACAACTAAGAGAGTCTCTAAGAGTGACAAGTGTTTGACAACAGATTTGT
This sequence comes from Acanthopagrus latus, assembly GCF_904848185.1. NCBI lineage: Eukaryota > Metazoa > Chordata > Actinopteri > Spariformes > Sparidae > Acanthopagrus > Acanthopagrus latus. Next base: position 25,364,355 of record NC_051049.1, read on the forward strand.
TCCTATATGCTTAGCTGTGGTTTGACATCCTCTGATGCACCTTTTAGTTAGCAGCTGCGTTTGTTATATAGTTAGGTGCTTTCTCCAAAGTTAAACTTTGGAGTTTGGTTCTTGGTCACACATAAAACCTACAGATAAACGGCTACATATTGTCGTCCATTTACGGTCATGAAAGTGAAATGTCCTACATGCATTCCAAATGCAGAGAGAAGGGTAACACCACCAGCAAACGTCAAACCCAGTGTTTGAAACCTGGTTTCAAGTATTGTAAAACTGTCAGTTCAGGATTTTATTTTAAAAAATACTGTAGAGGTTATAGATTTATGTGTATTATGTGTGAACATTAAGTTCAAGCAAAAGTCAATGCTAAAATCGGTGATATTGGATTTCCACAGCGATGTGGTCATAATGGGGCTCTATTTGACTTGTGTTGTGTTTAGGATGCTGTGGAGAACAAACTGGACACCAAAGAATGGCCGCACCAGTCTGAGTGTCCTGCTGCCTGGAACGGCTCCGGGGCTGTCAGGTACAGTAGGCCTTTATGAGGGATAATACAAAAACAGGGTTTGTAGTTTATGGAAATAATTATGATTTCTTCCACTGATGATCTGATCAGGCTTTTCCCAGTGATAAAAACAGAAATGTCAAAAACTCATGCACAAGACTCTGAAAGGCAACCCTTTTGCCTTTTTTCCTAGTGTTATGAATGTTTTACAAGTTAGAATACTACTTGAAAAATCTCAGTATTGTTCTTTTTAAACTTTTAAAAGTTATTAAAAACTAATAAGCAGCTGTCTTTTCATGCATAAGACAAACAAATCCTAGAGGGATGTTTTACACACAAGGTTGTATTTGATTTACAGGCAAAGAGTAACAGTGTGATGAGACAGCGCCCTCCAGTGATCATTTTTGGTCCTACTTTGAGTGCAGGATTCTTAGTGTGGTGTTTGTGTAAGGATCTGAATGGTCACTGTGACAAAGTTTACTCATGAGAATAATCTAGGTCTGTTTTAGGTGTATCTATCTCTCACCCTTTCCCTGTCTTTCTTGCCAGGATGATGATTTTGCTGTTTCTTGCCAAAATTTGGACATGAAACTCTTTCTATAAAATCTTTTTAAAATTGCTTTTGTCCATCATCTGCCCCTCCCAGTGCCCGACAGAAGCACAAAACCAGTTCACAGGACGATCGGCGGACCGGGTCACGCCTCATCATCTTTGTTCTAGGAGGAATCTGCTACTCTGAGATGCGTTCAGCCTACGAGGTCACCCAGGCAGTAAAATCCTGCGAGGTCATCATAGGTAAGATTACACAGATAACCGATTAAATCTCCTCTTTTCCTGGGTTTTCCCTCAAGAAATTGCATCTTGGAGCAAATTAACTTTACTTGAGGTGAGGGATGTACTCACTGACAATGAAAGGAACTTTTTCAAGTTCTTATGTAAATGACTGGAGGGTGGATTTGATACAGTATCATAAAGTTCCTGTGAATTTGACTTTGGCCTTAAAATACCCACCCAATTGTAAATATAAAATGCCTTAACAACCATTATTTTTATTTCCAACTGTTTTACTGGAGCCAGTCAGAACTGCAAGTTTGGTTTTATGCTCTAAATTGGGGCCTAATGGTTCTTTTACTTTCCAGGGTCCTCTCACATTTTGACCCCCACCAGTCTCCTGGATGATATCAAGGCGCTGAGCAAACGCCCCATGGAGACTTTCACAGTAGAGGAAAGGAGCAACGCCTAAGACGTGTGACCCTCAAACTAACAGCTGCCCAAACCTCCACTGCCTCTCTACATCTTGTATCGCTCAGCACAATGCACTCAACTCTACTTCCTGATTGGAAGGCTGAAGGGAATTTACCTTATACTTATTATGTTTTCATACTCTTTTCAAACCTGCTGCAAATTTACAGTGGGCAAACTCTCTTTTAACTTGGTCACTTCAGGAAGCTGATTTTCTTATTGAAAATGTACTAAGATTATGGCCTGCTTCAGGCATTTGTAATTTGACAATTCTCATTTGATAATATAGATCATATTAAAAGTGTATTGACCTTATCCTGCAATGAGCATTTTAAGTCAAAACTGTCTAATCTGCCTTTGTGTTTGCCTTTGTCCATAAAAGAAATATTGTTTTTCTTACATGTTGAAAGATCTCTGAGAAACTTTCAGAGACAGGAGGAAAGTAATGCAAAGCTATGTATATATTGTATGTAAGCACTGAGTCCCTGCTTTGTCATTCTGATTATTGTGTATAAACACTTAATGCAATTTTGAGTGTTTTTAACATAGAGTATTTACGTTTTTCTTGAATTGAACAGCTGACTAATAAATGGATGAAGTGGTTCAAATTGTGTCTGAGCTGAAGTTACAGTTAGTGTTGCCTTGCTTGATAGAGCCAAAAATAGAGATATATTGACAATGCGCCAAACAAAACAATGTAACAAAATGACTCGGTACCTTGGTGAGCAGGGTGAGTTTAAAACCTGATTCTAGAGGTTCATCTTACATTGACCTCAGTAAACTACACATATATAATTGTTACATTATTTTTGCGCAAAATGAATAACTTGTCCAAGGAACGATGGTAAAAGCACAGTCACCCTGAGCCATCCAAACTGAAACTTAATATTTGTAACAGAAAAGTCCTTTTTATAAACAGAAAACCACATGTTCAATGGAGATCAGACCCAGTGTCCGATGAACACGCTGTACTCATACATGCTTACCAGACAATAGGTGAACCAAAGCTGTTATGATGCTTCTGTCATGTTATAGATCAAATCTGCCCTACTTTTGCTGCAGGTATTGTGTTTTGGTTACATGTTATTTATACTGTTAACCACTCTACACAATGTAGAAATGTGTACATGTGTCCTGTGTGTCAGAGCGCACGCGAGAGGGTGTCGAATCTTTTAACTTGCGGAAGCTTTGTATTGTAAGTAAGTGGAACAAACGCTACACAATACAGAGGACTGGCTTTATAGAAAATGAATGGATGGATTTTTCACTCCAATTTGTGGTGTAACTGAAGAGCATCAAAAGGGAGATGGGAAATGAATTACAGGCGACATTTACCTTCAAAAAGCTTGTCCTCAAAAACTCTTCATCTTCCTCACTTGGATGTACAATGAGAGGCATCCCAGGGGGATAATACATGAATATTGAGTTAAAGCAGATACCTTCAGTATTGCATTGTTTTGAGGCAAAAATGGTACAAGAGTTCAGGGTTCCCTTAATTAACTGACTTCCTGGCAGGTGTCACTGTGCTCAGAAGATGTAAAATAATTCATGATAAGGGATCCTTGAAAGACCAAAAAACGTAATGGGTGCAGGCCCCATGCTGGCTAGCCCCGGGTTAGAAGAAACGCAGAAAAAAACAGTGACCCCACATTTTGGCATGTTAAAGCAATTAAAGAGTATTTTAATGTGCTGGATAAATTTAGAATGTAACAGTATTGGGCCAGGACCCTATCACGATATCACTGATCTGTGATTCTTCAAAACACAAACATGATACGGGTTGACGGTGTCGTGTTTGTGGGAAGGAGAGCATATCAGAGCTCATTAGATGTGATTAAACCAGAGAACAGGGTGGCTCTTTTCCACTGAGCTTTAAATGAGGATCACATTGAATTCAACACGGTGTACGCTTTTGTATTGAAACAATTATTTGAATGCAGCTTTTACTCTGAATCCAGAACTAATTTAGCATAATATGAAGCAAAGGTGGTGTCTCTGGAATGTGTTGTTTATTTTAGTAAACCAGTGCTGTAGAGTCTAAAAACTATGAATGCTATAGAGTAGAGAAATGACAGTCCTGATGTTTCATTGTCTGGCTGTGGCTTGTTTAATACGTAGGGTTAGGGTTAGGGTCAGCTGTGCATTAAATTGGTGGAAAAGTTCAAAAGGTCAACTTAACCAAACATTTTTAACAGGCTGTGACGGTAGAATGGCTTTGAATGCAACATGCAGAAGTAGCTGTGAATGATCATTGCAGACTTTTTGTGAAAACAATTATTACTTAATCATTGATATCAAAAGTCATTTTCCCCACACAACATCCAGTTAAATGTTGTCCAGCCTCACTCATGCATGTTGACGGCAACAATTCCTTCTTTGACACCCAAACAATAAGAAAGAAAGATAATAAATATACAATTGAATTAGTTCTTCTACAACTCTAACTGTGCTGTTTTGAAAAATGTGATCGATGTCAGCTGTCGTCATCCTGCACCAACTGACTCCTGCAGCACACTGCAGGCTGATGCCAAACTCCTGCGGTGTCAGTTACAGGCTGAAGTGTCAGATGGCACAGGAACTCACTCACACACTCACAGGGTGGTCCTGCTTCACTGACCCTAAAGAGGGGAGTACTTACACCGAACAAGGGTATCTTTGCTCTCTAACAATGACCTACTCTCATTGAATTTTTCACTGATATTTATATTTAATTATCCCACTCTGCAGCCAGCCTTGTAAAGAGGAGCTTGTTTCTGTCAGAGATCTCCAAATAGACATAAATTGCATCTGGTTGTTTTACTGTCAAATTTGGCTGAAAGAACTGATGTCACACTTTTATACAGATGGACACAATCGACAAACAATATGGTTTTATTAGACAGTAATCAAAGAACAGTTTTACCCCAACTAACTAATAGGTAACAGGCTGAATTTTATATCAAATAAGACAAAAAGATATAAAAGAGCCTCACACCTGAATCAGCTCAATGGTTAAGTATTAGTTAGAGTGTAACAATTTGTTAAGCGAGGCCGTGGTCTCATACTGATCCAGACATATGCACACACACACACACACACACACACACACACTACGGTCCAAGGGTCTGCAGTGTTGCTGGTTGCAGAGGTAAGGCTTACAGTAATACATTTATATGAGCGGTAATGGAGTGACACAGTTACTGAAGCTATTTCGGTCATATATTACTGCAGATATGCCACATAACACGTTACAATCCGCATTACTGAAGGAAGTGAAGTGTTTCCTGTTGTTTTTTAAGAATCCATCCAAACCAACATGAACATATCGAGCCCATACATTCTTTTTTCAGTCTCTGTGTGACTGAGATAAGACAAATGATGAAGCCTAATCCTCTGAGGGCACTTTACTTTACATTCTTGAATCACAGGTACGTGTGGACAGGTGGACTTAAGAAAAAGGCATAGAAGAAGAGATTTTTGACTTGTCATGTCATTATAGGCTGCATTATAGAAGGTATAGATCTGTTGTGTTTCATATGACTGAGCCTACGATTTAGCTATTAAAGCTATCCAATTATTCTTTGAAGTTTATTTGGGCATTTTGTTGAACAAAACTAAAAAGTAAGTAATTTATTAATCTATGCTGACAGTAACACTGTGACATAATGTATCACTGTAAAATAAAGGAAACTAGTAAATATGTAAAATATTGCATTTGACACACTGACGTGCGCACAACGCATTTTCCAGCAGCAACCTCACCCACACAGACCAGACAGTTTAAAGTTAAGATGGGACTCAAACACACACAACCATCTTAATTTTAAACTGTCTGGTCTGTGTGGCTGAGGCTGCTGAAGGTTGCTGCTTCAAAAAATGTCACTGTCCTGTTCGCTTTGTCACAGTCAGAGGATGAAAAGATCCTCAGCTTCAGACAAGATATCCTGCCAAGTCCTGCCAAGTGCCAGGTGCTTGTTTGACCAGCCGTTTCAGGTGAAGGTTGGCGGGCTGAGGGTGGGACAGATGGTCACCATGAAAGCTGCTTCAACAGATGAGAGGGGAGTGGCTTTCAGCTCTTCGGCCACTTACAGGGCTGATGGTAATGGGGAGATCGACCTGGACAGAGACCCTTCACTCAGTGGGAGCTATGTGGGGGTTGAACCCATGGGTCTGCTGTGGTTGAGAGCAGACACCTTGCATCAGTACTTTTTTAAGAATAAAGTGATGGAGCCCATGGTGGTGAAGTTGTCAGTACATGAGGGAGAGGGGGAGGGGGAGGGGAGGATGTTGGCAGAGGTGACCAATGAGAGGTTTCTGATTGGAGACGGCGCCAGCCGACTCCCCATCAAAGAGGGAAATGTTCAGGGAGTCCTGTTTACTCCTCCAGGTAGGTGGTGTGCATCTGAAGTGCATCGTTTGTTATATCATGTCACCGTATAGGGTTTTGCATGATCACTGTGTTGGACCTGTGCACCTTCATGTCAGAGAAAAGAACCTCTCTGCTAGCCAACAAAGGCTTTGTGGTTCTGGTTATAGCAGTGTACACTGATAAGACTGACAACCTTAATGAGATTCATCTGGACCGCTTTGAAGAATCAGTGGATTTCTTACGACAACAACCTATGGTGAGTTGTTTGAGGAACTTTTAAACACAGCGGCGTAAAGATACAAACCTTTCACTAGCAAGGACAACGCTATCAAAAAGATACACTTTAAGAGTTTGTTTACAATAATTGGAATGATATGACTGTAGTTTCTGATGATGGAGATGGAGTTGCGGGCCGAACAGATGCCCAAAAACATGCATTTTATAAGACCAAATTTTACAATTCTGAGATCTTTGAGACCCAAACACAGAAGGAGTGTCCAGAGTAGTGGATGGGAGAGATGCAAGGAGAGAACATGGCGTGTGTTGGTGGAAATGGGTCACCAGCTGTTCAGATTTAGAGTTGAAGATAGGATCTTACTTGGCTATAGTCTGCGATTTCCCAGACTGCAAGTAGCACCTTAATACTTCAACATTTTTTTTCTCACAGGTGGTCAGTAAAGGAGTGGGCATAGTATCGTGATCAAAGGGAGCAGACATTGCTCTTTCGCTTGCTGCCTTTGTGCCAGGTGTTCAGGCCGCTGTGTGGATCAATGGCTGCTGTGCCAATGCGGGCTTACCTCTGTACTACAAGAAATGCCAAATCCTCTCACCCATACTGTACGACATTAGTAAGGTGATTCCCACTGAGCATTGTCAGGTATGTTGTTCAAAATCCCCTTGCGGAGGAGAACAAGGGCAGCCTGACCCCTATCCAACACGCCAAGGGACACTTCCTCTATGTGGTTTCAGAGGATGACCTCAACTGGGACAGTAAGGGTTACATGGACGACATGGTGCAGAGACTGAAGCACCATGGGAAGGACAATTTTGAGACTGTGTGTTACCCTGGGGCAGGGCACCTTCTGGAGCCACCGCACGGACCGTACTGCCCCTCGGCTTTCCATTGGCTCCTGAGATATCCTGTCCTGTGGGGAGGTGAGCCCAGAGGCCACGCAGCAGCTGAGGTCCACATGTGGAAGAAGGTCCGGGAGTTCTTAAGAACTCACCTGAGCTGTGAGGCGACAAAGACTAAAGCCATGTTATAGATACAAATAGATTGACAGGAAAGATGAATACCAACAAAATCATGACATTGTTGTAAGCGGCAAAATGTTTTGTTATTGAGTTGAAAATCTGAAATGTTCAATGGAATAAATTGTGTTGAAAGATGATCGCAACCTTGTGTAGGATGACTATATGTAATAAAGAAAATGGTAAGATATTTTTGGTACTACTAGAGAATGTGATGCCTAAGCAGCATGTATAAGTGCACCTGGTGTAATTACATTAAAACTGAAACTTTGTACGATATAAAAAAGTGTGCTGTTTTTCCTACACCTGACATGCTTCAAGCCCAGTGGCTACAACCGAACGTTTCCTCCGAAAATTCCTCAAAAAATGATTATTCAATTTGGGGTCAGACAATGCGAAAAGTTTTCAGAAGATGCGACTAAAACTGGAGTAAATAGAGTCCTCACAGCAGCACACATATGGTGCCTGAAGTATTTAAGGTCTTCATGCAGCTATTCTGTTTTTTTTTCTTTTTTTTTTTTTTATGTGTGTTCTCGAGTCGACATCATTGGGAAATGAGCATTCAATGATTTTACGAGATTTACATTTTTAACAGATGAGGTTTTGCGCATGCGCGACGATTCTGCTGTCGTCATGGCAACCGGCGCTCACAGAAAAGTCAAATCTGACTCCTGACAGCTGAAGTTTAATTCTCTCAGTGTTGTTATTACCCGCTCGTTTTAACGTTTCTAATTTCGTCCACAACTGGATTCAGCTGAATGTTCTTGAGGAAATACACGAGCCGGTTAACATGCTGTTGAACTGTAAGGGTGCTGCGGCGGACCCCGGGCGAGGAGGAGCCGTGCCGGGGGCACAAGCACAAAGCAATGGCCACGGAAGAACTCAAAGCGGCGAAGAGAGGCGGCAGGGGCTCGGTGTTCAGGAGTGGCCCGACGGAGCCAGATACGAGGGAGAATTCGTGAACGGATTTAAACACGGGGAGGGGAAGTACACCTGGCCAAATGGAGAGGTAACGTGAATTTTTACAGCTTAGAAGTAGGGAGTAAAAGACTTATTTGTGCTAAAATACAGAGATTGTAATGGCAGTTGTTTTCAAAAGAAGGGTTTGGGGACCAACAGGGGTCTCTGAGGATTTTGTTGGGGGGAGGTGAAGAATAATTGCAAGCAATATTATTTCACATTTTTACTTTAAAATAACAGCTTCTAAATAATTTCATCCCAGCAACTCCAAATTCTTATCACTTTTTTCCGCACTATATAACTTCCCTGAGAGGGTAGTATCACGGTGTTGCATACATGTTTACTGTAGGACACACGTTTTCAACACATGACACTGTGATGACATAATGAGCTTTGTTTGGCACCTACAGTGTTGTTTCTACGTCTGACTATGGAGAACACGAAGGCTTTAAAACTAACCAGCAAGTTTTTATCCCTAGAATGTTTCAGATGTAGACAGATATATCGCTATTGGTGTATCTGACGTTCACTTTTTTTTTTCCCCCACAACATAATTCAGAAAAAGATGCTCGGGGACATTTAGAAGAAGTTTGCTCTTTCAGTGCACTGATGCCATTGTGCACAATAAGGCTTATTGTTAAATTCTAATAAATCCTGCCTCCAGTTCATATCTCTGTCACAAGTGTGCCACATATGTATGTATGAATATGGATGTTGGCAGGTATATACCGTACTGTCAGTAGGTAATGTCAGTATCAGCATCAACCCCAAAAATCAGTTGGGCTCTCGTGGGGCGCCTTAAATGACAACGTTTGGGAAAGCCCTGTACAGAAAGCTCTTACATAAAACACAATGTCATTTTTTATCCTTTTGTCCTCTGTCAATTTTTCCTAAATTTAAATAAAGCAAATCACTGTTTGATTTCCTTGTCTGCTGCTTTGTGTAGTACTATGAGGGCTCTTTCTACAAAGACTACAGGCATGGAGATGGGCTGTACTGCTGGCCCACAGGCCATAAGTTCACTGGCAAGTTCTACCTCAACAGAAAGGAAGGATATGGACAACAACTGTTCCCTGATGGATCCAGCTTTCAGGTTAACTGGTTGGATGGCTGGATGACAGGCTGATCAAGGATTTTTTTTATATTATACCTATCATTAAATAGCAATGTACCACTCTCCTCCACTCTCAGGGTTTGTACCACACTGACCAGAGGTTTGGTCCAGGTGTCCTTAGTTATCCAGATGGGCGTGAGGATGTGGGTCTGTGGCTTGGGGAGAGCCTGTTAAAGCTCTGTGCCTCTGTAGAGGAGGGCTTTAGCCTGAGGAACCTTCCTGAGTATGCTGCCTACATGGACCCATCTGCCACAACAGATTCCCTGAAAAAGGTACATGCTGACCACGATCCCAGCCTTAGTATCAGGTATTTATAAAAGTCAGCCCCCCTTGCTGGTCGGTACTGTATTAGCGCAACGTAGCTAAATATATTTATATGCATTTGCTAAAGACTGTAATGAACCCCTCTGTTCCTCTCCTCTTCTTACCAGCCTCCCATTAGTGGTGTACAGACATACTCCTAGATTAAGCACTGCTATGATGAACAACTACACAAGCTCTGTAACTTAACTCTAAACATATCTGATATAACTTGTTCCCCGTCCTCCCCAGGTGGATTTGGACAGAGAGCTGCTGTCTGATGAGAATTTTGTCCTTCCCCACGGCATTGAGAGTTACTCAACAGATGGCGACCACTTGCCGTTGCCCCCTGGCCGTAGAAGAGAGTTGGATCAACACTTCTATGGCGAGCTGTGGGAGCCAGACATTTATCCACACCAAGGATATGAGCGAGATCCGCTCTCCAAACTGCCCTTACAGGCCCGCATGCAGGCTCACATACACAAACACAGGTCAGACATACAACAGAATAGTATTGCTTGAGTACTTGCACAAGGTGTCTGAAAATGTAGGTATTTGTGTGTGTGTTTCAGACTACAGGCTGAAAATGTGGGCTGGGACGTGGCCGCCGTTCTCTCTCTGAACAGGGAACGTTTTGGTCCTAAAGGGCCTTTGGAAGTCAGTTCAGAGTTATTGATCCAGCATGCCTCCCAAGGGGAACTGCAGGCTGTGTCTCAGATCCTCCAGACTGGTCTGGTCCATCCTGATGTAGCAGATTCTCAGGGACACACTGCACTCATCGCTGCCACAGTAACACATCATTATTTTCAACTCCTGTTACTTTCAATTTTACTTTAACAATTGCAATTAACAGCAGAAGAAGGGAATGATTAAGAGATTCAAAGGTTTGTTTTTGTTGTCTTTTGTAATTTTATTATTTGAGGTCTAATTCTTATTTAGTAATCCATTTATATGTTTTGTTTTTGTGAGTAGCATAAATGGGCTAGGAAATGTAATTTTTATATAAAATCCTGGTTTTATAATGATAAATTGACTGTTGATTTTTTTGTTTTTCTGACCATTGTATTTTGTTTCTTCTAACCGTCAGGTAAATTGCCAAAATTATGTGATCCAGCTGTTGTTGGATATGGGTGCCAATATCGACAAGTTGAACTGTGAGGGCATGTCTGCCCTGGCTGTGTGTCATGTCCTCTACTACCCTTTTCAGTCTTTGCACACCATTTTGGCCGAACCACCTGCCAAAACTCAAGTAAGATTTTACCTCTTCCTTTTTCTAAAACTCGGTTTCCTCATCACTTCTATATCTGTGGTTCGTAAGTGCAAGCATTGTTTAGAAAAAGTAGATAAAACATTATTAAAACAAGATGTGATAATTTGCTCATCCTTTCTGACATACATTCACTTAAAAAACATGCTTCAAAAAGGTTGGGACGGGGCACTGAAAGACTGGGAAAGTTGTGGAATGCTCCAAAAACACCTGTTTGGTACATTCACAGGTTAACAGTTACATTGTTAAAAGGTGTCATGATTAGGAACATCTTCAAAAGGCTCAGTTAATATGGGATGAGGTTCACCACTTGAAATACGTGATCATATAAAGGATGTTATTACATAGGCTCAGGCAAACACTTCCGAAATCTGTTGTCAATAAAAACACAGATCACTTGCAAATGACTTCAATTTTGTTTTTAGTTGTTTTTTATAACGTCCCAACTTTTTTGCAATCGGGGTTATATGAATCTGTGTTTCGTACATGTAATTTGAAACAACTTCCACTGTAATGTATCTTCAGGTTTTGAGTCACCAGATCAGACAGGTTGAGTTCACTACAGATACACTTGGGTTTAACAACAGACCTCAGACTGCAGACAGAACCCTGAGCAGCAGGACCAACCAGAGTCTCCTCTCTGATGGGTAGGAATGTCGCTGATATCACCTCTCTTATGTATCATAGGCCGGATCACTGTGACGTTGCACTAACAACAAAACTGTCAGTTGATTTTCCTTTGTAGAGGTATGTGCTTAATACTGTAATTTTCAGCCCTAACTGCACATTGAAAGATACATTATATAAGTAAACATGTTGGTCTAACCTATCTAATATTTCCACTGTGCTTATTTTATGTATCTTCTGTGTTGCTCTGCTGGCATCTTTGATATCTACCTTACAGTGTGACATCTCAGACTAACTGCTAGTTTGGAGTAAACTTAAACTGTCATTTTCTTTTATCTGTGGATGGCCCAGCAGGTAGATTAGGTCTACAACCTCGCATTAGTGAAAGTGTTATTTTTTTAATTAAATATTTTAGATGACTTAGATGTGTACACTAAGAAATAAAACCCCTAAAAAGGCAACTTAGTTTTGTGTAAGCTTATGCTTGATGCACAGGTTTTCTACCCGGAAGTTATTAAGTCACTGAAAATGGTCCAGGAACTTTCTAGGTTTTCCACCTCCCACAACAGTGTTACCCCTTTTGACCAGTTATGAAGTGTGTTTCAAAAATAAGCTGATTTCTTAAATTGTCTGTTTGTTGTGGTACTTTCAGGACAGCAGCAGAGCTAACAGACGACATCTTAACACACAGCAGTAAAGTGTCCACTGACAGTGAGCTAGTCGCTGAGTGCTGGCCTGCCCTGAATGATCCTGAACACCTACAGGAGGAGAGAGAAGAGAAAGAGGAAGAAGGAGGGAAAATAGACTACAGGGAGACAGAGGGAGAAGAACAAGTTAGAGAAAGAGAAAGCAAGAGGGAGGATGAGAAAGAGAGCAAAGGGGAGGAGAGCGACATAGAGAGCAGATGTGATCAAATGTCTAGAAATGAGGTTAAAGGAAAGGGAAGGAACTGCCGGAACAGTAAGAAGAAAGAGGCAGATATTGAGAGGAGTAAAACAGAGTCAAGAAATGAGAACATTGAGGAGAGTGAGGAGGATGTTCAGAATAGAGTGAGGAGTATTCATGAAGACGAGGACATAAAGGAGAGAGAAGAGAGAAGAAGTGAGGGCGGGCCTGGTGTGGAGCGCTCCATTCAGGTGATGGATGGTCACATCCCAGTGGGCAGCGTGCAGTGGAAGGGGCATCGAGCTAAAGCAGCAGGAAGAGCTCAGGTATAAAGCACAGAGGTATGTCCTTTAATAAGCTTCTTTGAACTCACCTTTGTCTTCTGTCTGCAGCAGGGCAAAGACAGAGAAGTGACCCCACAACCGACCTTTGACTCGGCCCGCTCCGTCAGCAGCTATAACATCCAGGTCACAGAGGAAGAAATGCAGCATTCAGCAGAAGCGCTGAGTCGCACAGGGATTCCTCAGTGCTCTGACACACAGGAGACTGTACGCAAAATGGCAGCCATGAAAGTCGAGTCAGTTCTCTCTTTTCCAGTGCTCATTTTTCTGTTCTGATGACTCTGTTTTTGTTTGTGTATTTCTTGTGTAATTTGATTTGTGTGTGTGTCTGTCTGACCAGACATCGCATTCGTTTGAAAACCCTGAAGCTGTTATTGGAGCGAGGAGCCGACCCCAATGTATCCAGGGTCCCCATGCCGGTCCTCTTTTTAGCCACTATGGCAGCTGATGCTGAGGCTGTCAAGAGACTGCTGCTGTGTGGAGCTCACACCAGCATTCCCCTTTCAGCTGAGGCAGGAAATTGTTTTTTATTCCTTTTAGACAATCTTTTTTTTATTCTTAATGTCATCAAACATCGACAAGGAAAAAAATATGAAAGAATCTAGGTGGCATTCCCCCCTTTCCTTTTTTAAAAATATTTTTCCTTCATTTCCATAAAATAAAATTTCCCTCTCTGATCCTATTATAGAGAAAAGGTCTGTATCCCTTACATGTAGCTGCAGCACTGCAAGGTCCAGCCGGTCCCAGAATCACGGAGTTGCTGCTCCACGCTATCACTGACCCGGATGCACAGGCATGTGACCACAATGAGATCTATGAACAGGATAAGGTGTGTCTTCTTCTCCTTTAAGCGTTTTCCAAGTCTTGAAGTAAATGTTAAGGTGAGAAAAGTGTTTAGACTTTCAGAGATTTTCTTACAGATTTTCATGAAGGCCCGTAAACCACTGACCGCCAATAAGAGCTCAGCTCTCAAAGAAGGAGGCCGAACAGCTCTTCATGTGGCCTGCCAGAGAGAAAGTGACTACCAGGTCAGTACATACCATGCATGCACAGATACATGTCATGAAACAGGTGGTGAAGGGTCAAAGTTATTTGTTGTATTTATTATGTTTACTTGGAGCCACAAAACTTGCATTTATTATAGAAAATCTATGGTGATAATCTCTCAAGGGGCGTGTTACTACTGATTAGATTCAAGATGAAAACTTCACATGGCATTTCCTCAATAGCCAATAAGTGTTCTCTCCACATCATTGTTTCTGTACAGAATGCCAGTAAGGTGGTCGCCCTCCTACTGTCCCACAGAGCCAGCACAGACCTCCTCTGGAGTGGACACTCCCCTCTCTCCCTGGCTATAGCAAGTGGGAATGACCTGGTAACACCCCCTGCCCCACCACACACACAAACACACACTAACACATGTACAAAACCTCACTTTGTCCTGGATCTGTTTCCTGCCCCTGTCCAGGCAGTGGAGGAGCTGTTGAAGGGAGGGGCAAACCCCAGCATCCCCCTGGGCCGCAATGTGGGCAGTGCCCTCTGTGCGCTTGCCAACATCAACTACCACTTAGGTGGCAACAGAGCTAAGCTGGTATAAACACAAGCGCACATACACAGACAAAGTGCTGCTGTCAATATGCAGAGGAAAATGTCTTGACAGATACAGTAGATTTTCATCTTAAAGACATACCAGAGAGAGATATTTTATTCCACTGAACATTCTTTTGGACATTAAACAAAAAATTCAAATAAGCTCCCACAGTCTTTAGAACGTGCAGCCAATTACCAATTTACAGCAACATATGTCAGGATATTCTAAATGTTCAAAGTGAAGCTGCCTAAATTGGTTTAGTTTTTTTTTCTTCACATTTTTGATCATTTTAATTAAGAATGAAAAACCCAGATCCAAAGTCATTTTCTTCTGTTCTTGGTTGTCTCAAATAAGTCAGATTTAATTGAACTTGAAAAACGTTATTGAAATGCACGTATCCCTCAGTACTTCAGTTTTCAAAGTAAAACACAAAGAAAGATGTTTTAGAGTTTTTTCTGATATGATATTTTAAGGAGGAAAAAGGCTATGGTGAGTAAATTATAAGTTCAAATCATGTGTGTTTGTGTGTCTTTGATAAAGTTGGTCATGTTAGCTAAGGCTGGCGCAGACATCTTGATGCCAGTCAATGTGGGCAACGTTGAGGGAACCGCTGTCGACTACGCACACCACTCCTTCAACCAGGTAACACACCAGCTGTAAAAATGCTGCAAATATTCTAATTAAATACAAAAGCAATGCAGTGGTGTGCTGGAGATGAACAGGGCTATATTGATGTGTGTTCCACTCATATATGTAAATGTTATATGTTACCAGGATGTTCATATCGCCAACACTCCCTTCCATGGTCTGAAAATGCGGGAGAGGGAAACACTGAAAGCACGGTGCCAGTTGCTGACAATGATGGGAGATCTGTTGAGAAAGGCTGCAGGCAAGAGGGAGCGAGAGAATACAGAGCGAGAGCAACAATGTATCTGTCTTTTTTTTTTTTTTGGAAGACAAAAACATGACTATTATTTTGTGTTTTTGAGTATAACTGTAAATCATAGTTTGTGTGTGTGTGTGTGTGTGCTTGTTTACTATGATTATGTAACAGGTGCTGCTTCCTCAAATGCTGCCCTTCCCTGTGAAAGTCTACCACCTATAACAGAAAAACACAGGTACAAACACAGACACACATGTAAGGCACCAACTCTTTTCTTTTTCTTCTCGCAGTTATTTTTTTCTAGTACTTTGTCCAACTCAAAATCAAATTTTAGAGTTTTTTTCAAGAGTTGAGAGACAAAATAAAGAACTACAAGTCTTCCAGGTGCCTTTTCCTAATTCTGTATGTGTGTATTTTTTTAGGAAACCACTGTTTAAGTTCTGCTATCACTGCGGTCGCTCTGTGTCTGTGGTGCTGACCCCTTGTAGCCGCTGCCACAAGGTCTACTACTGCTCCAGGAGCTGCAAACTGAAAGCCTGGGATAAACTACACAAGGATGAGTGTGTCCTGGTGTCAGGTGGGTATCAGGGCTACTCTGTCCAACACTTAGAACCCAGCAAACCCAAACAAAACCAGCATCCAAAGCCTACCCCTTTTTTTTTACTTTCCCATTGTGTTTTTTGAATCCTTGATGTAGGTAGATGAAGTCATGCTCTGGATGATGTAGATTATCTCGAAAATGTGGTTTTGTCTTATGGATGTAAATGCTTTGACTGTTTGTCTCTCTTAATCCAGCATCTGCTAAAGGCATCCAGAAGAATGTTATGTATAAATCCCAAAGAAGACCAAGGCCCCTGACTGTCATGGTAGATTCCAAAACCGTCTCCCAGCCCTTGAGTGTCAAGTTTAAATCCCAAAGAGTCCCCAAGCCCATGAGCATGGCAGAAAAGGTTTTGGGGAGCAAAATCAACCCAAATGAAAACTACAGCTGCAACTGATGGACACTGAAGTGCAACTTTATCTACCTAATATTACAGTCCACTTCTGTTATATGACTTATTTCTCTGGAGTCTTAACTTCATATTAAGCAGAATAATGATGACATATTTTGTGCCACGATCATTTCTTATTTATACCTGTAGGTTTACAGTTCTAATATTGTAACATAGTCTAATACTGTCTGCAAACACTGAATGGCTGCGTTAGGAACCAGTTGCAGATTTCTGCATTTGACTTCTGTCATATGAAAATGTTCAGACTAACACTCTTGCTGTTGTTAATCTTCAATGGATTAAACATTAGCTTTGCGAGTTAATAAGTAAGAAAGTACAACAATAGTTGTATGTTCCACTTTTCCAGAGCTTTCAATTGCATCTCAATTCCAATGCTGTTAACTTGATCTCAAAGTGTTCATCAACAGCCGAAGTCGTTTCAGTAGTCATGAAGATGATTCAGCTGCCCTTGTAATAAAATCATGTGATGACAACTTATAACTTCTATAAGGAGCCAACTCCAATTGGTGTGGAAGACCTTGAGATGTGGTTAAAAGCTCCAGAAAAAAAAAAAAAAATCTTGTAAGTGAAAGTGTTCAGACTTGTTTTCTTTATCAAACTCCTGTTCCCAAATCAAGACTGAACTTGAATTTAAAGCTGAAGTTAGCAGTTAAGTATCGCATATGGGATCTTTTCTTGCCCAATCCCTGTACCTCTAATCAACCTAGCATTATACTGTAAATGTAAGTGAAGAATAAATGTGCACACAATTACTAGTTGTTCCTAATATGATGAAAATTGTCACTTATTATCAGGTACCTTTTGGCTTGCCCTAACCCCTTCCAGTGAAGGTCGATACATTAAGCCAGTCTGCCCAATGCTTTGGTCCAGAGAAAGTTACCCTGATAGGTACTGACTGGACTATAATGACATTTGCTGATTATGATAATGTTTATGGTACCACAAGATTGACTCGTGCTACCCTATGTGACCGTTGCATGTTTTTCTGACACCACCACCATCAGGTCAAGTTGTCCTTTTGGACACAGTGAATATCAAAATCGGTTCTCGGAACATTCATTCCCCACACAGAATGAATCATTTCTTTCTTTAGTCACTCACTGTGGGCTTTCCTTCACCTCTTCACAGGGTCAGCTGTAACACTGAGCTGAAATGGCTTTTCCTGTGGTGCCACCATCAGGACAAACATTATACTTCAATTCAATTCAATTCAATTCAAATAATTTCATTTGTCCCCGGGGGACAATTAAAGGCAGGTCAAGTAGTTGCACACAGACACAAACACTTGTTGTGTAGGGTTGGGTTGGAAAAGATGTAGCAACAGCAACTTGTAAAGACTGATTCAGGACTCTCCAAGATGACACGTGACAAGTGAATCTGAGGGACATGAGATTATCAGTGGGGAAGAGGAGGTTTTTGTTTTTGTTTTTTCAAAGAGTAAAAAACAGTTCGCATTTGTGTGAATACTTTATACTAAAAACATTTGACTGAAACCTTTAAATGAAACCTGAGAGATTAAGAGCGGAATGACAAACAGGCCAAAGGCGTTTAATCAGTGAATTGTGCTTTTTTTATCCAACATCATAATCAGAAAAATAACCAACAACTAGCGATGTTCCGATACTATTTTTTCCCTCCCGATACCAATTCCGACACTTTTACTGTGGGTAACAGCCGATAACGATACATTTTTAAATAGTCCAGTATTTAACAAATAATAAATTACGTGGTATCAGATTGGTGCCTGGACTCCAGTACTCGCTGATACCGATGCCAGCATTTTGGGCATTATTGGAGGCAGTTCTGATACTGATATCGGAATCGGAACAACTCTACTAATTACCAGTGGTGGAATAAAACTACAAACAAGTAGTGTACTTAAGTATACCTTGAAGTATTTAGATATGAGCATTTTCTGCAACTTCAACTTCGCCATATTTTGGATGCAAATACTTTTTAATCCACTACATTTTTTTTTTGATAACCCGAGGCAGCCCGACACACCAGCATGAATTGTCTGCCCGAACTCGGCCTGAACCCAGCCCCCACGTGCCTGCATTGTTTTCCTCAAGGGTGAATTCACCTGTGGCAAGTTTACTTTTAGCCAATTCCATCTCCCCCAGCGAGGCTATAGGCGTGAGTACGTCACGCAGCAGCGTCAGGTCTGCGTCTGCCCCTCCCCATGAAGCATGCAGCCAGACTTACTCTTCACCTCACGTGAACAGCGATTGATTCACAACAGACAATATATGATTTAATTTACAACCTGCAAGAAATGTGTTTTATGAAACTAGTGCAGTGCCTGTAGGAAGTATGTATTCCTATAGAGAAGTGGGAGGTTAAGTAGCTATTTCATGGACGACCAAATGAGGCTTTGTTTGAAGGTGGGACATCAGGGATATTTAGGTTTGTTGTGAAATCCGATATTCCAAGGTATATTTGGTGTCATTATTTTCAGCACGACCTCACATGTGTGACTGTACAGTTATGTTTTTTATTTTGACATACTGTATTAACACAATGGACCTGAATGAGGAGCTGCACTGCCTGTTCCACATTCAGCAGTCTCATTGTTTTGACTCATTAAACAAAAAACTGACTCTACTACACACTAAACACACTACACCGAACACTACATAACACACTAACTATACACTGTCATTCTGTCATTCATCCGCCTACGTCCCTCCCACAACTTCCCCTGTTCCTCAACAACCAAACTACTGCTTGGACACAAAGCAAACGTGAAGAAAATGTACGCAAAAAAGTGTGGTGGACATCATTTACCCTAAGTCCGCAGATTCCGATTCCACTTTTTTGTCCGCGCGTCTCCAGATCTCCTCAGACCCAAACAGACTCGATCCGAACTCATTAATCCACAACAGTCAATTTAGATGCACAGAACATAACAGGACTGAACCACCGGCAAAATCCCGGTCCAGCTCGCGCCGCTGCAGGTATAAATCCGCTTGTTGTCATGGGTTTGGGCTCTGCAGTGATTGGCTCTGTTGCGGTGACTACAGTTAGCAATGCTGGACGAATTGGTAAAGCATTTACAAAATAAATTATTAACGGTATCATTCAGTCCAAACAAATGCAATGTTGCACAACCTTGAACCAA
Organism: Acanthopagrus latus; assembly: GCF_904848185.1. Classification (NCBI taxonomy): domain Eukaryota; kingdom Metazoa; phylum Chordata; class Actinopteri; order Spariformes; family Sparidae; genus Acanthopagrus; species Acanthopagrus latus. The sequence continues at coordinate 25,383,803 of NC_051049.1, forward strand.
GCAGCAGCCATGTGGAAACTCTCAGGTCAGTCTGATCCTGATCTGCAGAGATATTTGAGGAACAGACTCACACACACACACACACACACACACACACACACACACACACACACACACACACTGCTTTTATAGAGAGATGTGTTTTCTTAAAAAGGAAGCACCAGCACACCACAGCATAGCGGACAGCACTGGCCAAAACATCCAGAGCATAGTCCGGCAGATGTTTAAGGACCAGAAAAGTTATCTCAGGAAATAGAGATGACTCTGTCCCTTCCTCCACAATGTCCACACTGACCCCCTGGATGTAAACAGGGGTCAACAGCACCTTGGTCCTCCTCAGGTCCACAACCAGTCCTCGGTCTTTGTCACACTGAGCTGTAGATGGTTCCGCTCACGACAAGTTGTCCACAGTGGTCCTGAAGTCATCCTCAGTACCTTCCCTGATACATCAAACTCAAGGTGGGCGTAAACACAGTTGAGCAGGTAGATGGTGGCACGCTCAACTCCCAAGTTGGTGCTGAACTGTAGAGGGAGAGGAGCTGTATGCATTCTCCACGTTGGCACACAGCAAGCCGTATGCAGCTGTAACCATGGTGACGTGGTCGAATCCACCCAAGATAGAGATGAACGTGCCGGGTGTTGAGTCTGTGACCAGGCTGTGGTGGAGTGGATGATGTCGTATGTGATATATATTACCAAAGGGAGGAATGTAAACAGTCACCACAGCAACATGTGAAAACAACTTCAATGTCCAGTCAACAGACAGTAACATTTGGATATTACCACAACAAATGCATGCACTGGAGTACAAAGTGGCCTACAGTAGGCAATTTGCCTCTGACATGATGTGAATTATGAAGTAGCATAAAATGGAAATACTCAAGTAAAGTGCAAGGTGACGGCCTCAGGAATTATACTTACGTACAGCATGAATAAATTATTACGTTAAATTTGACTATTGTTTATTCCGCATTCTAATATGTACTTTCCCTCTTCTTTACCTCTTTCACTGTCACTATTTTTATACCTCACTGGCAAAACATTTCTGTGACATTTGTATTATTTCTTAATGCAGAAGTCACACAAATATCTTGTGCTTGTTTGGATGCGCAGTGGTTGGTTGTGATTCTTAAGGGTAAAGTTTCTCCCAGTGTTCATGCTCAACTGTTGCCATGGTAGCATGAGCGTGCCTGCGTCGGCACACCTCCGAAGAAGTACCTGTTTCTCATTTGCATTTAAAGAGACAGGCACTCAAAACCGACTGTTGTGAACAAGGCTGTTTTGGCAGGGTTATTAAACTGTTACGAACTGCTACTGTGCTTCATCCTTATGATATATTGACCAAAAAGCATGTCACAGACATTTCATTAGGACTCCAGGGAACTAGGTTAACTTGTAGAAACAGAGAATAATATGAGTTCTTTAAATGACTCATCGTGATTGACGTTGACCTGTTTTGCATTACAGTAACACCAGCACTGTAGACTGTAGTTACCGCTGTAGGCTGAGCCTTGCGTCAGGCACGTGAGTCAACAGAGAGACGGGCACCGACCTCAGACCAGGAACAGACCAGACCCACTGACTCAGAACGGCGCGAGACTTAACAGGGAACTCCAAACTACAGCGCGAAATTAACGTCCAGCAGGAAAACTAAATACTATTTTTTAACAACCAGAGCGAGGAGGAGGAGGAGGAGGAAGTGCAGTCTGCCCCGGTGTTTGGGAGCGAGAGGAATGGGCGCGGACATCCAGGAGCAGGAGGACGAACTGCTCGCTCTCCACAGTATCTTTGGTTCGGATGAGTTTCTCCGGGATGAGTCGAAGTTTGCCGGAGAACTCCGAGTGTGTGTCGAGCTGCCTTCCGCCTTCACTGTGGCTCTGAAAGAAGGTAAACAGGCCGAGTTGGGAACAAGGCTGTGGAGCTTTAAATGTCAGTATTGATAATATGATGTTTTCATACTGTGCACAATATACCTGTGCGCGGAAAATTAAAAGAGCCACATTGCGAGGTCATTTCTATAAACAGTAGTAAATGTAAAACGTAAAGGTAAATGTCGTTACATTTCAGCACTGATTAATTATCAAAATATTATATATTTATTTTATAAAATAAAAATCATGTTTAGAAAAAATATGATAAACCCCCCCCCCCCCCCCCCCAAAAAACAAAACAAAACAAAACAAAACAAAAAAACCTCAAACTTAGAGTCGAGACTAAAACTAAGTGATAAGTGCGGATGCGTAGGTGTGTCCACACCAGAAAAAGAAGGTGAACAAAAAAAATGTGTCTTTGGTTATTGTTTATTAACTCTGTGCATGTCTCTTAGGTGAAACGCTGAGCCAGTACGAGATATCGTTCCTCCCTCCTCTCCTTCTGACCTTTGGGCTCCCTGAGGACTACCCATCCTCCTCTCCTCCCTCCTTCACCCTCACCTGCAGCTGGCTGACACACTCACAGGTAATCAGTAGAAGCGAAGTGGGTCAATTCAAACATCATTGGTTGCATTTACAACCTGCCGGTGACTGAGCCAGAGAGATTACTTTTGATTGCAGAGGGTCAGTGAAGATTACATCAGTCTGTTTGCCCTCTCCTCCTGCAGCTCTCTGCACTGAGTGCTCAGCTCACCGATCTCTTCAAGGCCACCAGAGGCGCTGTGGTGCTCTTCAGCTGGGTGCAGTTTCTCAAGGAAGATGCCCTCAGGTTCCTGGACATCAATACTCTGCTGGAGCTCCCCTCGGGTGACAGCAGCACACAGAACTGTAGCCAGGACTCATTAGATGTTGCACTCTCAAAACCAAAGAATAACAAACACACTCCGACCACAGCACCGGCAGATACTCAAAGTCTGGACCTCTCTGCATTGGCACTGGAAGCTGAACAGACCCTCCAAACTTCGGAGATTAAGGCTGGCTGCCAGGATGATCAGCCTAAACAAACCAGCCAGGAAGATTTCTTAAATGAAGGGAGTGTTTTGCTTCCCTCCAGCTCCTCAGGCCCACCTGATGAAAGTAAGCAAGGAGCTGCAGCTCTGCCAAGAGAACCCCCTCAAAATGGAGACCAAACCCTCTCTGGTTTCTCCCTGACTCCCTCACAAGCTCTCCTCTCCCAGATCTTGATCTATGATGCGGCCCAGCAGCAGAAACAGTTTGCCGCCACAGTGTTTGACTGTGGTGTGTGTTTTCAGGGCTTTCTCGGTCTGGACTGCGTGCAGCTGCCTGAGTGTGGCCACATCTTCTGCCGGGCCTGTCTCTCCCACTTCTGTAAGCTCCAGATAAGAGAGGGGAGCGTCCAGGGTGTAACCTGTCCTGAGGCAGACTGTGAGGCCGCTCCTACACCTGCACAGGTGCAGTCCTGACCTGTCTTCCTGCTCTCGCTGCAACTAAAGCTTCTTTAGGAATGTCTCTCTTTTGTTGTGGGGCCTCGGGATGCTGAGCAAGGAAGCCTGAATTAGTTTTTATATAGAGCTTCTATTTAAAATCAATAGAAGGTCAAATGCCTGCATTTTTCAATTGACTTAGATGCAATTTAAGGAACTTACTGATACTTCTATATGATCTACATAAGCAAATGAGACCACCACAAACATCTATCAAATGGTCAGAGAAGTCATGAAATAAAAACTGTATTTCATGGCAGTGTGCTGAGGATGAAATGAGGAGTCTCACAGCTGAGGGAAGAAGCTGCTCTAGTCTAATGGTACATCACTAAAACAAAGTTTATGCTATTAGTGTTATTAGTCTTACATAGCACCATACAATTTATCCTCACTGTGCATTCTGCGAAGTATGGAGGACCACAAGTGTCACAGAAATAGTTATAAAGCATTTAACTAATTGTACAATACAAACAGGCATAGATAAATTTCTTAACAAATTAATTGATTTATATGCTATTTATAAGTAGACTACTTTACAAAGTAGCATAATTGTTCATTTGATATTTTAATGGCCAATAAAAAGAAAATCTACAAATGAAATAGCAAACCATCAATAAGTAGGTCAGAGTAAAAAGGGATTTCCAAAAACAAAATATGACACAGTACATCAGGTACATCATTTAAAAATATGATAATGGATTCGGAAATAAATAATGGAAGTTTTAAAATCCATTGGATTTGCATTTAAAAAAGACAAATAAACATCAGGCATTTAAGAGAGCATATTACTCTCTGTCAGCATTTCCATTTACCCACTGCTTTTCCTTTCCTATTGGTTATTCGATTTGCATGTCAGCTGCAGACATATGACATGCCTGGTGATAATAACCAGTCAGAGAGCTTGTTACATCCCATGGCTAAATGTACATGTGAGCCAGAGCAAGATCTTTATTAATGGTGGCGGTGGTGCTCATACCGCTTTTGTCTACAGGGGACGCCAGAAAACACAAATGAAAGTTCTCTGCAGTTGCTTTAAGTACAATTACTAAATATGTAAAATGGAGTTTATATTTTTGTGTAATATCACTGGGTCATTATTGCTCATGTATTGCTGTGTAAATATCCTTTATTGCTGCAGGGGACAGAGCTGAGTCATGCTGTAGCTGCTTTATGTGTTGTGTTATAAAAATGTAGTAGAGTATTTTCTGTTTTTTTTTTAATATTTGTTGACTGACAAGCTAGCTTTAGCCTTTGAAACATATGTAGTGGAGCAAAATAAATACACAGCATTTTACTCTAAAATGAAATGGAGTAAATGTATAGGTAGAATAAAATGTAGACACCAAAGTAAAATACCTTAAAAATCCAATAGTAAATGTACCTGGTTGCTTTCCACCCCTGAAGATGTGGTCATATACACATTTTTATTTCTTGTTTTGGTGCCTTTGCTGTGTCATGAAGGTTATTTTTTGAATTTGCATCGTCAAATGCTGCAGCAAGGCCAAAGATAAATAATGTTCAGACAGAACTGCAGGTATTTTTTATGCCGTGATGTGCACTTAGCAAACTCAGTCTTCATCAGTGATTTTTGGCATTTCTGACCTGCAATACACCAATACCATACTATTTCTTCTGCAGTTTGGCTTTTCTCTTTCTGACCTCAATGCTACTCTGTGTTCTCTGCTGGGTAGGTGAAGAGTCTGGTAGGAGAGGAACTGTTCAGTCGCTATGATCGTCTCCTGCTGCAGAAAACTCTGGACTGTATGCCAGGTGGGTTTCCCTGACAGTATATATATATATATATATATATATATATATATATATATATCTATATATATATATATATATATATTTTTTTTTTTTTTTTTTTTTTTCATAAAAACTGAAGATGGATTCAAAGCATTTATACATTAAATTGACCAGAGATTAAGAAGAATATGGCAATTTCTCTTGGGACGTCAAACAATTTAGAAGAATTGTTTTCATTGGTCACTTCACTGGAGTAAATTAAAATGTTCATTCAGATGTTCTTATTAATGACAAGAGTCATGAAAGAGAAATTTGTGGAAGCAGCTCATGTCTCTTCTTCTCTCTTCTCCTGCCAGATGTGGTGTACTGTCCCCGGCATTCCTGTGGTTCACCTGTCATCTGGGACAGGTCTGGCACTGCAGCGATGTGTACTGTGTGTGCCTTTGCCTTTTGTGTCATCTGCAAAAAGACCTACCATGGGACAGAGGCTTGTCAGGGAAAGAAGAAGATTGTGACAGAAAATGACGCACAGCAACCCACTGCTGGCCTGCCACAGTCTGAAGGTATACAGGAAGTGTCATGTGAATACTTTTTCACTATTAACGGTGAAAGAAAGTGGTAGATTAAAGCTGCTGCAACTGCTGTTTTCAAGCCTTGGCGACCTACAGATATTCAGTAGTCATAAAATTAAGAGTAACGCCTTGGTCACATGACATGACATGACATGACTGGTTGGTATTTTGATAATACTATCAGTAGTGGGCTAATCGTAGGTCAAAAAATGTTCAGTTTTTGTGGATGCAGATGTGTGTCTGAAGCAGTGCTCTGTGTTGCTTTGTGTGACACAGAGGGGCTGAAGGCCCTGTGGGACGACTATACCAGTGGCAGTAAGCAGAGGAAGAAACTCCTGGAGAGCAGATACGGCCGCAAGACATTGCTGGGTGGTGTGGTGGATTGTCTGAGTGAAGGCTGGGTGGCCATAAACAGCAAGAACTGTCCCTGCTGCTTCTCCAGAATACAGGTATTTTTTTATCCACCTATACAGGCATAGACATGTTAAAACGTCAGCTTGTTGCATGCCTGTTCACAGCCTGTGTTGTGTTTACATTGCAGAAGGACGGGGGATGTAACGTGATGATGTGCTCTCGGTGTGGGCGGATGTTTTGCTGGTCCTGCCTCACCAAACTGTCATCGCATGGAGACGGCCACTTCGATGACGGTGCCTGCACTCGCTACACATAGGACTTTGAACAGACACTTGAAAACAAAAGATGACGTGAAGCATGTTTTTCAAACAGTGATCATCCCAACACAGTCTGAATCTGATGGTTTTTGCTACTGACGAGCCACTGAAGTAATTTAGTCTCAGTTTATCCAAAAAAATCCCAAAACAAACAGGTGCTAAATTTGTCTCACTGTCAGAAATCTAAAATTTGAGTATCTTCACCGTCCTCACATCACTGATGACATCTTACTGTGTCATGAGCAGTAGAGGGCGCTGAATAACAAGAATGACAAAACTGCTTGGTCACATTCTAGTACCTTTACTTGAGAACCCTTTATGGTTCCATCAAGAAAAACATTTTGTTTCAAAACATGCTTTATCATTAAAGTATTTGAGGAGGCTCTTTTTAACAGTAATTTACATGTATTTATTACTCATTTATTGGCCTTATGCAAACAAATTGTTACATGACATATAAAATGACACAAATGTCTCTCTCGGTTGTCCAAACACGCCTTTGGACAATTTGTTTAAGCTCTTTGAAGCTGCTGCCCTTACCTGAAAACCCAACCTGAATTCTTAGTGAAGGTCTCAGGTTGGATTTTCTAATTCTGTGACTTTATGCACTTTCTCGGGTGCCTCGTCTCAGTGCCTCTCTACGCTCCACTAACAGAGAGCAACAGTAGCTAACTTTAGTTTAGAAATGGAGTCTGCCCACGTAAGCTAATGACTGGCTTCCAGCTCAACACAGAAGGTTCACAGAGGCCATTTAATCATCAATCAATGCGGTGAAAAATGTTATGTGATGTATGACAAATAATTTATGAAAGACAAAGTCAGAAAAATTATACCACAGCCATCCTCCCAAGTCATGATTATGGTACCTGGTGGGGTAATTGATAGTTATTTCTTTGACTGAATAATTCCTTAATAATAAGGTCTATCAAATCAGGAAGTAGAAAACAGTGCCCCTCATACATTCTCAGAGCCTTTGCTGAGGCTGAAACCAGTTAAATTTTGCTTAAAAATTGCTCAGATGATGAATTTGGTATCAAAAGGGTTGCTGTTGAAGGGTTGATCATCTAATTGATTAATTGACTAAGCATTGCAGCTCCAGTAGTGACAGGGAGTCACTCTTTAAACCCTTAGAGCTTAATGTGGTTAATGTTTTCCAAAGACATATTTTGCTCTACAAGAGTTAAAGTTGTGCGGTATCTTCATAATATCGAATAAACAAACAACACGGTGCTAAGAATAGTGCAAAAAAAAAAAAAAAGAAATGCAATGCTCTTTACTAAGCAAATGTCAGGAGTTTTAGTACGAACTTAAGATGTTATTGTTTTCATCTCAGTCTGTCCGAGCATCCTGCAGTCTTGTCCCTCAGTGCAAAGGCCAAATGAAACACTAGATGGCAGGAACAACACACTTTATACAGACAGTATTCTGCTGTCTATCTATATGATGGTTTATTCCTGGATGTGGGTTCCATCCTGTTGTATTAAACTTCCAGCTTTCTCCCTTTGGATGCTTTTACTCTTCCCATTGTTTAAATAACCAGACATGTACTTTTAAATATTATAAATTAATTGAATGTACAGCACTTGTAATGTTTGGAAGCATGACATATTCCATTTTAAAGCAAGAGAATATGACAAGTTTATTATTTTTAGTGTTTAACGAGTATACAGAGAGTGGGAGAGGTGCAGAGTGTGCAGGTTGATTTGATGAATAATGATGAAATACCGCTGAAAACATAAAGTGCAAACATTAGTTGTGCAAAATGTGTGTATTTTTCAAAGTTATAATTTAAAAGAGATGTATTGCACTGTGCCAGATATTATGGTTATAAACTATTGTTGTGCTGCAACAAAGCAAGATGAGTTATAAAAAAAAACTAGTAAAAAACTGAGCTTGTTTGAATTGGACTTTTTTAATCAGCAAATGCCACTTTGTGTCACCTCGGAAACGTCACACTAAAGGACAAGGCTGTATTATTATTCATAGAAATCAGTTGCAAAGAAATCTTCCAGCCTTAAACTTATTATAGGAGTGTATTCAGCCCCTATTCTTTGGAAACACACAGTATACACACATTTTGATGCCCTACAGAGAGCGCAATGCAGGTAGGTATCAGGCGTTTTGCATCTACTGACTGACTTCCTGTTTTGGAAACCTTCCCCTTCCTTCCTCGCTATTCTGTCATAACAGTGGAACAAAGACCAGGGATATCCTTGTTGGACTGTCTGAGACTTGATCTGGAGTCTACTGCTGTCTTTTATAAGAAGCCAAAAAATACTGGCCCTCTCTACTGTGTGTGTGTGTGTGTGTGTGTGTGTGTGTGTGTGTGTGTGTGTGTGTCTCCATCTCTTCCAGGAATAATCCAGTGTCCACACGCGAGTCCTCACTTCCTCATGAATGTCTAAACAACTGTTTGCCTTTCTGACCCACAGTCCTGCAGCAGCCCCAGAGGACAGGAAGTGGGGGAATGGTCATGTGCGTGTTTGTGGTTGTCAAGCCTCTATGGCAGCACAAGATATATAAAATACAAACATGACAGGGTGAAAGGGCCTAGAGAATTATCACCTGAGTCTTGTGTACATTTTGCTGGGTCAGCTATTAGCTGCTGCTTAGGTTAAATGGGCATTTATTTGTGTGGTTGCTGACTGTAGTGTGACCTTGTTGTGCTGTGGTTGTTTGATCTTGTGTTGCTGCTGTTGTGTATTTAGTTACAGCTCGTCAGTTTTGTGTTTAGTATGGAGTCACTCCACAGATCAGTGGATATTCCGGTGGTGGGTGGTACTGGCAGTCACTTTTGTTGGGGCTTTGCGTGCTGCTGCTTGTGTAGGGCAGCAGTTCTGTCGGTGAAATACTGGCTGTGACCCTTTCGTTTCATAGCTGCTGCTACCCACTGTTGTGTTGGTCACCTGCTTGGTGTGTGCGTGTATGTGTGTGTTAACGCACTAATTATGCTACGCTGGTTTCGAAGCCATTTCGTCAGTGGGAGTGGCACCCATTGATTTAGGTCCTGTTTAGATTCTATGACGATTCTGAAGATGAAGCGTAGATTTTATGCAGACTATGTGGTTCAGCAGGACACAGTTATCACGGCTGGTGTCCTTTCGTGTCATATTGACTCGTGAAGAATTGTTTGATCTTTAAGGAGGGAGGTGTTATCATCACCTCATCATCACTTTTTACTTAATATAGTTTATGTTTGTGAAACGTGCAGTTAATGCACTTTGTTGCTTCACCTTTGTTCAGTTGATCTGTACTCAATAGAAGTCTAGAGTATGTGTTAGGATCCAACTCCTCTTGTCTTTCTGTTATTTGCCCTCAACTGCTGAATCTGTTGCATTTGCTTATGAAGTTCACAGACTTCCCATTCAAACACCAGTTTGCAGCAAGCGTCCATGTCTTTCTTAGCAGGTGCACTGGGACGTCTGTAGATTGGAACTCAATAATACCGATTTGAATGTACTGAACTTAATATATATATATATATATATATATATATATATATATATATATATATATATATATATATATATATATATATACTGAATATGAACTTTGACCTTCTTTCTCCTGAATCTCTGGCAGCCTTTGCACGAAATGCTGGAGTACAAAGAGCACGGCACTTAAATGTGCTTTTCAAAGTTCTGTGCTCTCTTGGCTCTGTCTGTATAGTGTGACACACTGTGACACATGTGTCGTGTCTTCCGCTGTGCAGAGGAACAGCCAAAAAAAGCGTTTTGGCTTCCATACTGCAAAATGTGACCAGATGTAGTCGAACCTCCTGGTATTTCTGGCCTACTGCATTTCACACACTTTATACTGGGACAAAGTGAATCTTTTACTGGCATAATAAATAGTGTGGCAGTGTGGGTATTGGGATGCAGGGCATGTATGTGCTTTCAGTTTTCTCTGTTTGGAGACCTGTGTGAGTGTGTGATTGACGATGGGTGAGTTGGCTTATTGAGCTAATGATGACGGTGCAGGTGCTCTCAGGGAGCTGATTGGCTCCAGTTAAAGGCCGGCTCCTCCTTGTTCCTGTGGGCTCTCCTCTCCACTTCCAGCCAGACTGCCATCACTTCCGTGCTGGCGGTTCCTGGGAGGCAGGAAAAGAGGCTAGTCTAATTTTCGTGTCAAAGAAAAGTAAGATAATGTAATGTTGTCACTTCACTCAATTGTTGTTTCATTCAGTTGCTTTAAAACGGATAACACAGATGCTGTATTCCAAACCAGCAGTAATAAGGACAAATTCTGCAGAAAGGTTATTAATATTAAGCTGCAGAAAATGTAACATTAATAAGTATTCCTCGTAATTAATCTGCATGGATAATTCTAAAAATGTACCCGATAACAGGGTATTTATGCAGAAATCAAATCTCTTATCTGGCAGCTTTGTGACTTAACATGTTCCTCTAACAGCAGAAAACCAGCCTATTTTCTCCAACACACCATTAGTGCCCACATAAATTCATTAAAAAGTGGCAGGATTGAGCAATATGGTCTTTGGACAGACATCTAATGACTCAGTATTCCAAACTGGCCCAATTCAAGCACTGCGTTCGTAGTTGCAAACGAAGATGAGTCATCCAGTGGCAGAAATCCAAGTCAGTAGATCCTCACTAAAACTAACTTAAACCCGAGGCCAGTGCAACACATTTCAGGCAATCTGTTCTTAAGGTTTGTGAGATATCCTGCTGACAGGCATACAAACACACTACCACAAGAACAGCTTTCCTGGCAGAAGCAATTTCAAGAACAACGAGTAAAGCCTGGCTATCAGCACAGTGGAAACCTGGCTATGTAGGGCGTCTTCTCCCTGTGAGCCAATAACAGCGTCAGCTAACAGAACGGTTATTTCCCCTGGAGCGGAGCGAGCGGAGCTGAGCCGTGGAGGACTCCACATGAGACACACATTCGATGGAATAATCATCAACTCAGCGTGGTTATTAATTTCATCTGCACGTTTATTCATCTGTCAGAAAACACTTACACACTTACACACACGCACACACACACAGCCTCAGAAATCAGTACATCAGTCGTCGCATCCATCCAGTCGGTCAGTCAGTCAGTTAGTGGTATATTGGCAACATTGTTCAGAGGCACTGGAAGTGTGCTGAGGTTTTCACAGAGCGTACAGGAGTATATACTGTCCAGCAGGGTCGCTGCTAGGAGGTTTGGGACCCCTGACAGCTAACAGAGTTAACAGGAGAGGGGGCCTCAATTCTGTCAGTGTACAAGACTGACTCAGTCTCTCAGACCAGGATACATGGGTGTTTACGTGAGGCAACTATTCTGTGACCGAGTGACATTAGAATCAGTAGAGCTGAGGTGGGGAGGCACACACATACTGTACGGCTGTTCTCTTTCTGTCCAAGGCTTAGATGAAGAGATTGATACCACTCTCATATCTGTATCGAGCCAGAGGGTGATTAGCTTAGCTTAGCATGAAGACTTGAGGTAGGGAAACATCTGGTTGAGCTCTCTCTAATGTTAAATATCACAAGAGCACCCACTTACTGCCGCTTACTGCCACTAACTGTGCGGATCAGGAGCTCAGAGCACAGGGGAAGTGTTGACCAGGGCAGGCTGGGGCTAGCTGGTTGGCATGTTTACTTCAGTAGATGTCTCTGCAACACAATAAATAGACATAATAATGTCAAAGCTGTTATTTATTCAAATGCTGTTGATAATTCCAGGTCATTTTTTTATTGTTTTTCCCTGAAATCTGCTTGGCAACTTCTTTAAATCTTACCAGTTAACACATTGTAGCTCATTTGTTTAATCCAAGTACAAACAAATGGGAAACATGGCCATTTATGTAGATCCATTATAAAGATTCATAGATTAAAGGTGTTGTTGATGCAAGTCTGACAGTAAATGTGGCATTTTATCTCCCCCTTCCACTGCATTCATGTCTAAACACAACTGTTGTTCAAATCATCTGCCACCTCAAGTGGTTGCCAGTTTGTTGCACTGGGCAACGTTGCTAACACTAGCTAGCAAACGTTAACCTTGCTAATGTTAGCTAACACTATCGTTGCAAACACTAGCTAATTTACGTTACGTTGCTAATGCTGGCTAACATTAACTTTGCTAATGCTAGCTGGCTAACATTACTGGGAGTACAGTGTGCTGGGCACAGACTATAGAAGTTATTTTACTGTTTTTGTTTTTTTTTTTTTTCCACAACCACTAAGACTGTTACCACATGATACCATGGCATCATCCGACAACATAAATAAATATTTGATTCACAATTATTGTAGATGTATTGTTAAAAAAACATTCATCAACATAACAAAGTTGTCAATGTGGCCTTTAAATCTAGATTTCCTAGATTTTTGGACTTTGGAAAGTGCCAGGCTAGCTGTTTCCCCCTGTTTTCAGTCTTTATGCTAAGCTACACTAATCACCCCCTACCTTCACATTTGTACAATGAACAGACACGGCAGTGGGAGTTCTTCTCATCTAACTCTCAGCCAAGAAAGTGAGAAAGCAAATTACACCGAAACTGTGCCTTCTTTAATAAATCGTCTCAAGTCCTGCAATAAAACAAATGACTTTTTGACTCTAATTGCCATGTATGTGAAGGTTGGCCTCAATCATCCAGTTGGTACGAAAATTGAAATCACTTCTTTGTTCTTCCAAAAATCTTCATTAATTCTTACTGTTGTGGAGATGTGATTGAAACCACAGACTCATTACCCTGCACCTGGTGGTTACTTAATACCACTTTTCCCCAGAACAGTTAGGATGACACCTGTCAGATAAACAGAGAAGTGAAAAAGTACAAATCTTTTTCTAGTACCTATTTTTCACTGTAAACGTAAAGACCAGCTCTGTTTGGATGCAAACATTTACAGCTCTACAGTAATAAATAAAATCAGAGCAAAGCTGCTTGACCTCTTTGTTCTGGGATTAATATCTTTCAATATATCAATTTGTGACCAAACTATGTTCCCAGGTTCTAGTGTTTTTTTTTGTGTGTGTTTTTTTCCCTTAACCTCCCAGTGTTCTATCCTCAAACTCCCCTGGTCCCATCAGTCCAACACATGGATAAACACACAGAATTACAAATATGATACACATCCATTACAGCTTCAGCTTCTCACCTTGTAAACATTAGGATACAAATTGTTGCGATGCAAAGAATGACAATGGTAGCAAAGTCTTCACTCGAAACTAAACAGCATACAGTAGCATCATTTCCTTATTAAACATCAGTGTAGTTTTATATTCAGTGCAAAATCATGACCCTTTCCATTGCCCCTGTGCAGACGCAATACAGCATTCAGACACTTCCATTTCCTCTCTTGAACAAAAATCTCAACAGTTTTTTTCTTTTTTTTTAAAATCTGACTTCACTCATGCACAAATTAAACCAAATACAATTTATATGGTGCAATAAATATGTAACACTTCTCTGTCATTAAAGCATGTAAGTGCTGAAACACATCTGAACTCCGATAACAGCAGTGAAACCAATAATTATCAGTATTATAGTCTCTAACAAGGAAACAAACAGAAACAGTACCCCGGCTATTTGAACATATTATCAGACCAAACGACTAAACAGTCCTTTTTAATTAGCTTTAATGCAATCTAATGAGTTTCAGTGAACACAGAGCAAATAAAAGTCTCAAAATATCAAACCTGTTAACAGTAAATGGCCGTTTGTATGTAGATGTCTTTATTTACCACAGTGGTGTCTGGATTGTGTTGGCTCTGGATGGCTTAAAACATTTGTGCAACCTACTTAAATGCAGAATTGTATTTCACAGCATCCATAAATGATCCCCTGGAAACGGAGCAGTTTAGCAGAGGTTCGGCTCGTTTTAGCCCATTAACTTTCAAATGTGTTTTCTCTCTTATTTCAGGCTATTTAGCCTCTTTTCAACTGGAGCCTGCTGGTTTTGAGATTTTGTTGAATCCAGTGAATATACCAGTAGATGGACTGTTTTTGTGTTGTTTCCTTTGAAACTCTTTCAAAGGAACTAAGATGCTTTGGGTGAAATAGTAATTGACATAAATAGTGTAAATTTAATCTTGTATGAGTCATCTGTGCATTTCCAAAAAGAAACTAATCTACAACCAGAGTTGCGTTAGTTGTAGTCGTCACATAAAATCAGAGGAAAATGCTTTTATGGTTTTCAGCCGTGGTTCCATACCTGAAGGTTAAAGATAAATGTGTGTGACAGAAAAGTCTGTTGTCAAATTTCTGTTTTTTTATTCTTACATATTGGACACTTTCTCGTCATGCCTCTACAAATTCTTCGAATGCATGGCTGACCTTACTTTTTAAGAAGCCCCAGGAAGCAAACATTTCCTGTTGGGCCCCCACGTCCCACCCACCCTCCCTATGGAAAATTGTGTATTCAGTTGCCTCCAATTTCCAATTAATTACAGTGCGATCAGCAGATTCTACGCGGTACCTTTGATAATTGCCTAGAGACGAGGTCACCTGGGACGCAACATGGCAACCAAATGGATACCTGCCACATCACCACAACATGGTTAAAATAGAGCCTCAGGCCTTTGTTGCATTGCATCCACAAATTCTTCCCTTGGGCTGCTGTTTGCTTTTTTACTACCTCCTTTCACGCAACCTGTCCCAGGCGGGAGCGTTGCTGCGTTATTCTGCCTTGTCGTTCAGTATACAAGGTACAAGGACGATATGGGGCTCGTTGCTTTTCCCCCACCAAGCTGGCGTTCCGTCAGATTTATGCTGCCGTGTCGAAAAAATGCTACCGCTTGGAGGCTTGGAGAGAATGGCTGAAGATCCGGATATGAAGAGCTAGAGGGGAATGAATAGGGTCGAGGAGGGTCACAACGAGGCGCAGAGAGGAGAACAGATTTAGAGTTTGACAGCGGCTAAATGATTGGTCGGTTGAGGTGTGCAAAGATATATGGAGTTTATAGCATTTTTAAACAAGGTAGCATAAATTGATAGAACATCGGGAGCGGACGATGGGACAACACTTTGACAATGTTTTATGTATGCTACCAGCAGCTGGGAGATTTAAGGCTAGCAGCTAACTTTGAAGCAGATGAGATTAACCACCACTATGCTATCAAAAACCAAATACTGTGGTGGCTTCATTCTGCTGTTGTTTGGTACAAAACTTGATGTAGGAATGTGCAACATCTGAGCACAATAGAAACTAAAAAATAAAGGCCTTAAACAGTCATAAAATTAGGTTTTGACACAGGAGTTCCACAAGATTGGCAATAAAAAATGTGTGGTTGTACTTAAGTTGAGAAAGCTCCTTAACAAGCTGCCAATCAATCAACTCAGCCACTACAAAATCCAACAAGCATGCTGTGAATCTTTGGACTGTTTGGACCTCTGGGGATAACAAGAAATGAAGTCTTTGGTTGTCAGGAGGGGTCTAGAGTAGATACTGCAACATTTTAGGGGGGGCCCAAGCCAAAACATTTTGTAGTCCAAAGATATGCCTAAACAGACACGATAAAGATTTCTAGACTATCATCTTATCTTGAAGATGATGTTTGGACAGCGTCTGGACCGTCGGGGAGCCTGATACTCTCATAATATCTCCTCATTTTCCTCCATTCCTTTGCAGACTATTTTTTTAATGCATTTGCTGAAGGTGTTCATTAGCTGCACTCGAGTGTGACTCTCATTTTGAATCCAGGAGCCTGTCAACATAATAAAAGGTACCCATGCTTTCATGTAATACAAAGCATGTTATTTCGAGGAGGAGGAGGAGGAGGAGGAGGAGGAGGAGTGCTATTAACAGACTGCAGCTCCGTCTAACATGAAGAACCCGTCGACGAGCTGCGTCTCACCTACTGCTTTGGTTCCAGCTCTGTCTTCATCAGCTCTCCTTTGTTCCCATTTTGATGAAACCATACGGCACGGTGGGCTAATAAAACAGCCCAGCATTTTGTTTTTATGTGTTGCATTTAGCAGCCTGTCTGTCTCTCCCTCTCTCACTCTCTCTCTCTGGCATGATTAAATCCCTTAACGCTACAGTACTCTGTCCTCACAGTGCTTTTTCTCTTGAGTGTCCTCGTCTGTGATCAGGTGCGTGCTTGTGCTCGAGAGACAAATGTAAGATGTGAACAGCTGCCTCTCCCCACAGCTAACAACACCCAAAACAAGCCAGAATTCTGCTTTCATTTTCGCTTTACCCATTACGTGACTTGATCAGGCCCTCCACTGATTGAATTACGTGGGAGTGTGTGTGTGTGTGTGTGTGTATGTGTGTGTGCGTGTGTGCACTGCTTTGCTGCAGGAAAAGTTGGAAAAGCAAATGAAAATCTAAACAGGACTTCTTTTCTTCTCTTTTGACCTACAGATCTAGTCTAATCTTATGTGTACTGTATAGGTGAACGTGTAGACGTCTGACAATCTGCTTTTAACTGCTACATGAAATGATTTTTAAATCAAAATTCTTCTTCTATTTATAGGATTAAAGAAACAATAATCTGTAAATAGCTATGTAAAAAAAAGGGTTTTGTGTTTCAAACGCTAAAAAAAAAGACTTTTTGACCCTGTCACTGTCTTCATGGCCAACATTAAAGGCACAGTACACACTTTTATCATTTGAAGCATGCCTGTATCACTCCAAATGCCTTGTTCCTGCACTGAGTTCGGCTCAGCACTACTGAACCGTGACAGAAAATCAGATAAACCGTAACAGAAAATCCAATTGGATTCCAGTTACGTAACTGATCTTTTAAGGATGGGCTAAACACTGAAAAACAGCTGGACCTGGGTCATATAGGGTAAAAAAAAAAAACCCAAAAGACCAAAACAACAACAACAAAAAAAATCTGTCTGCAAATCCAGATAAAATCCACGTCACTGCACTGCAGCTGCTTCGCGCCGCAGTAAAAACCTGGTTATGTTCCCTCTCGGAATCAAGACTGACTGGGAGAATTAAAGGATATGTCTTAGAAGCAGAAACATCCACGAGCTCTGCACACGCTCACGAGCCATTTGCAAACTAATTAGAAGTTTGGAGTTAAATGCTTTCGGCCGCACACATCACTGTGAGTTAAGCGGATTTCTTCCTCACCGTGCCAGTTTGGTTGCACTGTCAAAACGACACCTGCCCACCGCCTCAAAAAGAAGGACATGGTCCTCCAGAACCGTCAAAGCAACAACTAAGGGCCGTTTCAGACAGAATCAGGCGTTGTGGCTGCGGCAATAAAGTTGATACAGAAGGAACGTTTGAATTCTGTCAAGCGAGGGAGCTCGACGTTTCAACATTTGTTGCGTGACACCACAGGATATTCTGTAAGTTGGGACAACTTCCAGCCATCTTTGCTGTGACCCAGACCGGAAATATCTCTCGGAATGTCGGGCCATCTCCAGCCTGTGGAGATGCCGACAAAACCAAGCGTTTTTAAGGAGACCTGCGGACATTTGAAGTTGCTTTGTTGCGACCAAGACCAGGTCATTTTTACAGGACGTTGGGACATCTCCAGGAGTGTTTGTGGTGACAAAACCGAGTGTTTTTAAAGAAACCCTTGGACAATTCAAGCCATGTTCTTTATGCATATTATGTTACAACAGAGCCTATGAGTAGAGAGAGTCGTGATGACGTAAGTTCAAAATCCTGGCCGTTACATGATTAACGCAGACCTCAGAGAGTTAGGACGTCTTGGGCAGGCAATTGGAACAGGTGAATATAAAGACAAATTAGCAAATTTTGGTAGTAATTAGTTGTCAATAAATGCATTAATGCCCTTCTGCTGAGACTCTAATGCACTGTTAGTATTAGTGGCTAATTTCCTGCAGCCATTGACAGCCTCCACGATCTGCAGATTGCTGTGAAAAAAACGGAGAAGACGTGACTCTCTCCACTCAAAGGCTCTGCGTCACACAAACCAAGCCGAGCGGCGTTCCCACACACCAACCCTACAGCTAATCGCCGCCGCGCCTGATTTGGTCTGAATGAGGCCGAACAGCTTTAAACTACAGACGAACAGCACCAGAGTTACTTTGCCAGTTTGCCAAGTGCATCGCCACCCGAGACGGTACGGAAGGCCCGCGAGTAAAATCGGCACACAAACATACAGTGCTGATGGGAAAACATTCAGTCAGCGCACACTCTACACAAGATTCCTGATAATGATTAAATAGATCGTGAGTATTTACAATATATGCTAGGCTAACACGAACCAAAGGATCAACAGTGTTCATGTACTCTATTTACATCTATAGTGTAATCTGAGAATATTTACATAATATTTGAAGAGAGATGATGAGAGAATAAGGAAAAACCCATTCAGTACTGTGGATTGGTTTCCACTAAAATGGCCAGCCAAAGCTTACTCTTCAGCCTAATCCTCACTAAAGGCACAGACAGGGTGTAACCTTCAGCTTCATACACACCAAAGGACCGCTAAGAGGTCAGCTAAGGCTGCTTCTACTGTTGTTTGTTGTGCTTTGTTTGTTAAAATGAGCGACAGTGCTTTGGATTTAATCACCTGCATCAGGTTATCAAGATGTTAAATTTGAGCCTTGTGTGGCTTTATGGTCACTAGGTGGCCCCGGAGTCCCTGCTGTTGAGCCGGTACAAAATACCTGTCGGGCTGATTCACACGCAAGAACTGAAAAAAACGAGTCTCAAACTTGTCCTCAGAGATGATTGTGTTCCCGAGGATGGGACTGGTTCGGACCCCAGCTGTTTGTCTCTACCTCCTCCTTCAAAACAGCTTCTCTCCGCTTTCCACATTTCACATCCTCTCTTAACCCTCGGCATGTCCTACACTTTTTGGCTCTCTTCAAGTAGCCTGAACAAGCTCAAGACTTCCTTGCAATTCATTTGCGTCTGCCTGTGTTCCTAGTCAGAAGGCAACCCACTCAAAGTCTTGGAGGAACGTCTAACAGAAACGGTAAAACAAAAGGCGGCGGGCCAAAAATGCTTCTTAGGACTTGAGACCCGTAGGCAACATCACAAATCCACCGTTTTTTTTTCCCGATGCACAGTTCCCATTCTCCGAATTTAAGAGAGAAACACCCAGATCAGTTGAATCCATCAAATCCAATTATGGCTTCGTGTGGCAGAGCATTATGTCAAATACGAGGATTTAAGTGTTTGAGCCACATATCAAATGAATTGCAACAAGATCTTGAGGCCACTAAGGCTAATCCCTTCACGAAATATGCCCTTCAAACACGAGGCAGAATTTGCTTTCCTGCACTGTGGCCTCTTACTGTCCCTCCACCTATTCTGCCCCCCGCTAATCTCCGTCTGCTCTCCCCCTCCCCTCTTGTGTCTCTTAGCTGTAGCCGAGGTTCTCCATCTCGTGGCGGTATCTTAACTCCGACACTTTAGCTTTGTGCTGCTTGCTCTCCAGATGCTGCCTGAAGTCCGTCTCCTGTTCGGCTCCACAGTTGCACATGGAGCAGTAGAACTGTCCGCTGGGAGTCACGCACATGGCCAAGTCCCTGGGGATGCGCTGCCTCGGTCTGGGGTTGTAGTACGGCCCTGGAGGCAGAAAGAGAGGAGAGGTGACAGGCGGGACATGAAAAGTTAACTGTAGCTGATTCACGCCAGATTTATCCGTCATGACAGCTGGAGGCATAGTTAGCCTGGAGCCCCATCCTGGGAAAAAAGATTTGTGCCCATCAATAATAACTCAATGACTCAGTGAAAACACATCATTACTAAATTACATAACTACATTCACTGAACATGCTTGTGCTAATTAAAGATTAATGTCTTAAGTTTTTAAAGATTGGTTCCCCCCATATTGCTCACAGTGGTTTGGTCCGCTGTCAATCAACCTGCACCTCAGTCACCTCAGAGCTTTGTGGAGCTCTCTGCGGTGGCGCTGGCTGATCACAGTAAGCAGCTACTTTGCAGAAGTTAAATTAAAACAAATACAAAAATAACTTTTTTCCTCTTATCAAAGAGCATTAGGTTTAAGCACAAAAACACTTGGTTTGGGTTAGAAAAAAACAGTGTTTTCGCTTTTTTTTCCACCAACACCAATGTAGATGTTCTGAGGTGTTTTTTTTTTTTTTTTCTGGGACAAACAGGGCTACAGATCGCCCGACTTCCCATCAATTATCTGGTTTCTGTTGCCATAAACATGGATAGAAGTATGTTGAGTTCTTCTTAAAAATATCCAGTGGTGTCACTTCTACAAATGCTGAAACAAGGTGATTTGACATGTTTCGTAGCATAATTCTGAGATGACAGCACTCTTGGAGGCATCTTTGGTGTCAACTTCAGGAACTGCACTATGTCCTTACTGTCCTTTACTGTTTCTCCACCCCAACTGTCCAGTGAAGCATCTGCCCTCAGCTGGAGCGATACTGTACTTCAACGTTGAACCAGTGGTTGGCAAAGATTATTGAGATTTTGGGGCTGCAAATAATTAGAGTTTTTATAAACAATTATCTATATTTCTTTTGGGTACATTGGGACATTTTGTCAGTGAAACGTCAGAGAAATTAAAAAGAAAAACATCTTATTTTCACAGAACTCAAGGTACTTAAAGATGGTTGTTTTGTCAGGCTGTCAGTTCCAAAGACACTCAATTAAAAATGTTAAAGAACAGAAAAAAGCACATGGCATCTGAAAAGCAGCACATTTATTTTTAGACTTTTTTTCTTGACTTTCTTTGATAAAAGAGCTTAAGAGAGACATGGGGATGAGAGTTAGAGTGAGGGGGTGACATGCAGCTGAGGGCCACGGGTCGAGCTTGAACCCTCAGCTACCAAACAGCCAGCATGACCATATGGAGGGCAGTGATGTTAGTCCGTCAGCCGCTCAGTGTCAGCCTCATTGGTGGCTGAAATATCTCAACGCCTGTTGGATTAATCGCCATGTCCTCATCCGGACACAAGTGTTAGCAGGGCATTAGACTCTTAGTCATCTGGGATTACAGCTAGGTGGATCATCTGAAAAAGAGAAATGCTTGTGTGTGTGTGTGTGTGTGTGTGTGTGTGTGTGTGTGTGTGTGTGTGTGCATGTCTGTGTATGTGTGTGTGCATGATTGTGTGTGTGTTAACACAGCAGAAAAACGAGAAGGAGATAGAGAAAGAGATAAAAGACAGCGAGAAGGCAACCGCAGGAGAGAGAGTGCAGCTATTTTGGGGTTTGTCCATCAAGAAAACTGATTAAATCAGCAGAACGTGTGTGTGTGTCTGTGTGTGTGTGTGTGTGTGTGTGTGTGAGAGAGAGAGAGAGAGAGTGGATGAAAAAGAGAGAGTGAGAAGGAAATTGGCTCCACTGTGTTATTTATCCTGCTTTAACTGGAGCTGAGGTGCTACTGTTTTTTCTCTGTGGAAAGATAGAGACATGGGGAAAGACTGCAAGAAAGAGATAGTTGTTTGACGTCAGCAGAAAGTCTGACGTTACAGTGTCTGGATCTGTTTTCACACACACACACACACACACACACACACACACACACACACACACACACACACACACACACACACACACACACACACACACACACGCACACACACACACACACACACACAGACACACAAGCTCACAGAGGCGAAAGCAAACACTCACAAATGCGCAGAAAACACAGTGAAGTTAAGATCAGCTTTGAGCCAATAATGTTATCTGCTAAGCCCTTACAAAAGATTAAAACGTGGTCCAATCTGCGCAGCTATCTTACCCTCGGTGACACAGTGCTAAAGCTTTGTGCCAGATTTCCAAAACATCAAAGGAGGTGGATAAGTAGGCGCTCCAAAAAAGCATGGAAAACAGAATCAAATCATGTACTTTCGGTGAAAAGATCAAATATTTGCAAGAATATTTCCTAGATTGGATGCGCAGTGTCGACGAGCAGAGTTACTGTGTCCTTGGCAGGGTGAGCTTAAACAAGCAAATGAAACATCAAATAAAAAGCCGACTTTGTCAGGTTACCGTAAAAAAGTCTTGCCGTGGGAGGACAATGTTTACAGTTTTCGAGTGTTCACCATGTCTATTTATCCAGCAGCGGCAGTTTATTTCACTGATATATTCTAACACGAGTGGATGGAGGAAATACAATTTCTTTTCTCTGCCCCAGGGAGTGCGCTACAGCTCAGTCAGCTACTGGAGTTCATAGCTGCATTCTCGACAGGAAAAACTGACCTCACAGTAAATATACTTCACATGCTGTACGTGCCGAGGAAGTTATGGATTACGTCACATTATATGAGGGGAAAATAAATTCGGAGCCTTACAGGACAAATATCTGTGCTGCACAGTTTTAATGTGGACTATCGAGTTCTTCTCAGGTACTGAAGTGTGTTAAGTGTAGATACATTTTCTTACAAGATGACCTAAAACAAACAACCAGTGCCAGAATAGTTGACTGCTTATTTTGTTCTCTAACCAAACTCTGAGAAGGGTAAGCGTAACAGGAATCATTCTGACTGGAAACACCACAAACTCGCGTGGTTTGTCGACGGCCCAGAACAAGAAGTCTCGGCAGACCGGGGAACTGAAAGTGCCCGGGACATCACCGGTGCATATCTACAGAGCAGCAGTGATACCGATGAGGTGAGGCGAGGCGTCTGTATAGAGCCCAGAGGATACTAAAAGATAACACCCACCCCAGCCACAGTGTGTTCACCCTGCTGCCTATACAGTTCCAAATGAAGCAGGAATGTGCAACAAGGTCTATGTCACTGAGTGTTTCTGTGTTTCTGAGCCTCCTATTTCTTAATTTTCAAATATCTCACCTGGCATGGAGGCAGGAACCTGCGGGCTGCGGCGGTTTTTCACCAATCGGTACTCACTGCCATCTTTCCTGTTTCTTCTTGGGGTTGCCTCATTGCTGCCCTCCCTGAAACAGGCAGAGAGCCAGAGTGAAAATCACTTTCACACATTCTGAACTGTGAGAAAAAAAAATCAGTTCTCCACAAGTTTAGCTCGGCCACGTCAGAAACTATCAAGTCAAAATCACCTAGTGTTTAATTTAGTCTTTTTTTTTTTTTTTTTTGGTATTGGTATATTTTGGTATTGGCATTGGTAACTTCACTTCAGGCTATATGTACTCATGCTCATGCCAATGAGTGTCTGGTGAAGTGTAGCAGTCCACAATACATTTCTGGAGCTTCACAGCTAAACTGTGTTGCAGCATTCAGTTTTATTTTCTAATTGTCATGTCATGTCATTATCCGTAACCACTTATCCCTTTCCATGGGGTCACGGGGTGTTGCTGCTGGAGCCAATCCCAGCCTTGTCTCAGGGCGAGGGCAGGGTACTCCCTGGACAAGTCGCCAGCTCATCGCAGGGCCCTCACTGATGAGCAATGTGGGGTTCAGTATCTTGCTCAAAGACACTTCGACATGCAGCTCAGCCTTGCCCTGAGCCGGGATTTGAACTAGCGACCTTTCGATCACTAGTCGACCTGCTCTACCCGCTGAGCTACAGCCGCCCCTATTTTCTAATTCAAATGTATTTTCTGGTTGCAATTTTTTTTTTTTTTTTTTTTTGCACAGTCGACAGAGCGGCTGCAATTTCATTTCATTGCTGCTGTACTTGTATGACTGCATGTGATAAATAAAACCTTTGAATCATTGAACCATTCTCCTAAACAACTGAAATAGCTGGGAACCTGTTTTAAAATGTAAAAAAAAAACAAAGAAAACAAAGCAAAAAAAAAAGAAGCAAAATGTCTCTATAGGGTGTGATCCAAGTCTTCGGAGGCCATGAGATCTAAAAATTGATTTGAGAAGATGTTATTTAAATCCTTGATGCATGGCTGATTTTTATTTTTTATTTTTGGGTGAACTGTTCCTTTAAAGAAAAGGGCTGCACTCAAAACACACACCATATTTTCAAGGCTGCTTTGGTGTCTTTAGGAAATACCAATCGATCCTGGCTTCAGCTGTAGCTTCCATGACATTTGCAAAACAATCACTAAGCTCATACAGCTCATACAGCCAAATGCAGACCAGAGCTCTGTATACATACACTTACATGTTAATGGAGTTCTGTTGGGCCTCAGCGAGCCGTAGTTTCTTGGCATGGTTCTTGCCCTGGTAGTGGGCCTGTGCGACTGCCAGCGAACTGAAGGAGGCGTCACACAGCTTACAATAATCATTCTCTGTGGCCAGGATGACCCGAGTCGCCCCCTTAAACAATGCCTGCAGAGCCAGCACAAAGCCATGCAGTGTTTGTGATGAGAGGAGTCAAGAGCGAGAAAACAGAAAGAAATACATGTGTTTAGGAACTAAAGAATTTGTTCCACAACTTCCCAAAAATGTTTAACTAGTAAAATATACACTGATGAAGGTTAATTAAATTATGACATAAATCACATACATTTGCAAACTTCCAAAATATTATCATATTTTTAGTTTGATATATTTAAAACATCGCCATAACATGAAAAACTTGCAGGTTATGATGTCTGTTATTCCTAAACTTTTAAGGATTATCAGGTGAGGTACGCAGGTACATGTAACACAAAACTTCCTAAAGTGCATTTTATAATTTTGGCAAAAATTTGCTATTTCTTTATAATTCTACGTTTTTTTTCAAAGTGAACACCAATGACAGCAACACAAACATAAAAGTAGCGCTTCAACAGCATGGTGAAACCTACAATGACTCATTTTTTTGGCCACCTGTTGGCAGCACAAATTGATTAGGTGACGCCAGTTGCTTATTTAAACATTTGGCAAGTTATAGAATAATATTAAGACTGATTTGGAGTTATGCCTCAGGCTCCCAGGCAAATTTTAGTCCTTTATCCACTGTCTTTTAGCTCTGATTTTAGTCACCACCAACTCCTGAGGTAAGTATCTCTTAATTACTCTTAATTAAAGCTTAAAGCTTAAACTTAAAGCTTTTTCACTGAAACAGCTACATCCTATGGCTGAAAATGACACTGTAAGAGTGGCACTGTAGGGAGATACTAAAATAATAGGTGGGGCAGACAATGAAACAAAAAGCCCATGATTTTGTTGTTTCACATCGCCATTTGAATCATACAAATATGGATTACAGCCGCTGTTTTGAGAAATTGTGGCTTCACAGTAAAATGTATCATCTTCAACAGTTTAATTCAATTACATTTTTTATAGTAATTAGATATCCTCTTCCTAATTGGATAATTTATCTTGTTCCTATCTCATTGAGCTTCCGATCTTAATAAGCCATGTTCAGTTGTAGAGAATTAGGTTTATATAACTGCAAAAATTAGTCGATTTACCCATTAGTAAAATGTTTGAAAATGAGTTGCCAACTATTTTGATAAAGGATTTATCTTTTTAGTCATTTTTAAATAAAGGACGAAAATGTATTGGTTCCAGCACTGATGGACTCACAGTAAAATTTCCCACTTGGATGGCAGATGAAACATAATAAAGTGCCATCCATTCCAGAGGACAAAACATGGTTAAGTGCCCTCTCTTTCTGCAACCTGGTGCCCGTTTTATTTTTTCACCCCTTCCCCCTCAAGCATTCTTAGTCCTTCACTTAAATGTCAGTATATGCATATTTACTTTGTCATTTCTGATAGTAAATGAGGAGTCAAAAAAAATGAATTTTAAGTCATCACTGTGGGCTCTGGGGAGTTTTGCTGAGCAATTTTTACAGTTTTATTTTGACATTTTAAGACAAAACAATTATCAAATGATCATGAAAATATATCATCATCATCATCATATCAATCATCATATGTATCAATAACAAACAAATGTTAGTTGCAGCTCCACTGTGGTTTAATCAGCCTATAATGTGACTCTTGGTAGCACTGAGTAATACACATTTAAGTCGGAGGAATACATATTTCCCTTTTAAACGGCTGCTACAAAGTGAGGAGACGGTAAATTGTTCAGTGGCGAGTGGACGTTGTGAGTTTCCAGCGTTCAAATGAAACAGCGTGACTCTGCAGTTCCCCACCGCCTCCTCACAGGGAAATGACCTCTCTCAGCACATTGGCCACTTCAGCGGCAATACACCCACCTACTCAACTAAAACTGTATCATTTAGGTAGGCTGGTGCTGGGCTGCTAAGTTTGGATCTGACCTGCTTGCCTGCGTCACCGTCGCTGGATCCTGAGCTGAGGGCTGTCTGGCCAGCTGCCTCGAGGACTTCTGGGATCCTGATGGCTGGAGGCTGTTGACTTCCAGCGTAGAAATTTCTTAACTTTTTACTGTGGTTCTTCCCCTAGACAGACAGGGATACCAATCTTTGTTTATCATTAATGTTTTACATGTGTTGCATAAGTATGATTGTGTATTTGACTGACTTGGTAGTGAGCCTGTGCCTGCTGGGCGGAGTTGAGCGTAACGTTGCACAGTTTACAGTACAGCGGTTTACACAGTTCGCCCAGCCCCAGAGAGTCCTCCTGCTCCTCCGTACCCAGCGGGGACCCCTCATCCTGGGGCTGCTCGCTGACCGGGGCCGGCTGACCCAGGAGAGGACTGGGGATGATGCCGGACACCGGGGCAGGGATTAGAGCCGGTCCTGGTGGCCTCGGAGGCATCTGTGAAAGGTCTGGGCTCGGGGCAGGAGGGGAGGACAGGGGGCTTGGAGGGAGGGGGAACTGGCCAGCTCTGGGCGCCACCACAGGCGGGGGCACGAGCGCGTGTGCAGGATTCAGAGGTGGAGGCCCCAGCGGTTGCGTGAGGTCCATGGTTGGAGGCACTATTGCTTGTGTGTGATCTACAGGTGGGGGCCCCAAGGTGTGTGCCATCGGTGGAAGCCTCAGCGCATGAGCTGGAGCCATTGGAGGGGGGCCTAAGCGGTGTGGTGGGGTGATAGGGGGAGGCCTTAACGTGTGAGCTGCAGTCATGGGAGGGGGCCCTAATGTCTGGGTGGGAACCATAGTTGGAGGTCCAATTGCCTGAGCAGGGGTGATGGGTGGTGGGCCAAGAGGCTGCGTAGGCACCATTGGTGGAGGTCCCAGCTGGTGCAGAGAGTCCATGTGTTGGAAAGGCTGCTGGGGGTGAGTGAAGAGACTCAGAGGAGGCTTCAACATGGTCTCTGGGCCTGTTGACATCAGAGACATTACACACTTAATATTACAAATCAGACATTTCTACAAGGAAATGTACTATAACCTTGATGAGGAAGTCACTGTTGATCCAGACAGACACAGCAGCAATAACACATGACTGACCTACCATTCATGTTATTTCAGCATTTGCTCAGTTGTACTCTCTTACTTTTTATTGCATGCCATTAACAGCTTTAAATGTACAATATTTAACTTCTAACTTTTAGCAGGCTAACTTTTAGCAGGCGGCGAGTACACCATTAAGCAACCACTACTGCTGATGAAAGTGACAAGATAATGTGTGTTATGTTTAGTCTTGTTCGCCGACTTCCCCTATCCTGGAAGTATTGCAACTGGTGACCATATGAAACACAACATTGCATTGAGTAAACTTGTGGATTTCCCTGGTTTGAATATTCTTGGCAATATTTGTAATAATGTTAGTTCACAAGTCAACATAATATAAAACAAAGGTCTAGTTCTTCTTCGATATTTAATGCAGAATTTCTTCTTATATAGTCAAGGGCTTAATGGCTTTAAAATGTGTATGAACACCAAAGAAAATT
This sequence comes from Acanthopagrus latus, assembly GCF_904848185.1. NCBI lineage: Eukaryota > Metazoa > Chordata > Actinopteri > Spariformes > Sparidae > Acanthopagrus > Acanthopagrus latus. The sequence goes on from NC_051049.1 coordinate 25,411,680, forward strand.
GAAATTGTTCAGAGAGTGAACGCAAAAAACAGGATGTATTTTGAGGTTTTTAGCCAGTCGGTTGTTCTGTCCAGACTGAAAAATCCCAACAACTGTTGGATGGATTGTCGTGAAGTTGTGCACAGTCATTTATGCTCTACTGAGGATGGGTCAGTATCTTTACATCTAGCGCCACCCGTTCATCAGATTTTTTTCTTCACTTCACGGTGGCACAGACATACATCGTTCGCCCAGTTACATTTTCCAAATGATCCCCTGACTTTTCCTCTCCACCAGAGGCAGAGGAGTTGCAACAGTATCATGTCATGATAACCATCTGAGAAAGTATCACCACATATGGTATTACATTATTATTGTTGTTAAGAAGAACAATTTTTTTTTATCACATTCAATGTACAACGTAGTGAAACTAGTTCTCTGCATTTAACTAACTGAAGAGCAGACACTAGGCTGTACAGACACACAGCGGCCGGGGACAAGCCCCAGATCTAAGCCGGTGACATAAATATGCTAGAACTCAATACCATAGTTAAGCTAATGTACACGGTAGGCTAACTGCCAGGTTTTTCACACCACAGTGTAACTTAAAACTGTTACACCTCTGCAACCTGAACTACGAAGGCTATCATCTTATTTTCAGTCATTATCTTAGTCCGCATCAAACTGCACCTTGGAGAATGTATCATCTCATAAAATTGTTCTGCACCAAATGTTGTGTGGATCCTTTAAGGCAGACGTGGATATGACCTCTTCTGGTAGATTTATCCTGAAGCAAGATATCCAGAAAAATTAATTTGAATTGCATAAAAACAAACGTGCACCAGAAGGCAGGCCCACATTTCTGAGAAATCTGCCTGTTAGATATCCTACTGACTGAGAGACAAAAACAAACATACTGTAAGCAAAATACCACATCCCGTGGCAAAGATAAACATGATTTGTATTGGATTAGACCACTGACGAGCAGATGTTTCCTAGCGTTATAAATGGAACTCCAGTGAGCGATGAACAGTGACAGTAAAAGACCGCATGTATTTCTCTGAGCCCTGAGGCAGGAGCGACGTATAGAGATGGGTGAGCAGAAACACACTCTCGGACAGAGGAGCGTCACACTCCAGTGGGCATCATGAAGATTAGGCCAAGCCTGCAGCGCCTGCAGTCATGCATATAGGACGGCACATAGACATACATGTGCACGCACAGAGACAGTAACAATAAAATCCTAAGGCTTCCCTGATCAGGAGGGATCCCAGCCTGAAGAGTGACTGTGTGTGTGTGTGTGTGTGTGTGTGTGTGTGTGTGTGTGTGTGTGTGTGTGTGTGTGTGTGTGTGCGAGTGTGTACGTGCATGGCATGGCTGAATATGGATACAATTTTTTATTTTTAAAAGAACATTGCTGCTGTGCCGCTCTGACGCTCCATTGTGTGTGTGTGTTTGCAACCACATATATTGTCAGGTCACTAATAGGCCAACAGCTGTGTCAAAACTCGCTGTGCTGGAAGCTTTTATCTGGAATCCAATTGGAAGCCCGACGGCAGTGATTCATGGACCCAAAATAACCTCGGAGTGTTTGTGTTTCCAACTGCTGCTCGCTGTCAGTCTGTCAGTCTGTCTCGTCTGTCTCGCTGCCCGCGTGTCACCTGGCCGGGCTGACCTCAGGAGAAAGGTATGCTGGACAAGAGACTGACCTTACCGCAGTCCTGTCGACTGCAAGGCGAGACTGTGGAGGGCTGTGGAGCAGAGCTGGGCGAGCTGCTTCCAGATTAATAAAAGTCATATTAGGCAGCCGTCGCGTACAAGTAAATATCAGTTTCACTCGTCAGTGACTTTGCAAGCGTTGTGTCATATCCTGTGCATGAAAGCTTGTTTGCTGCTTTTCAGAGCATCCAGAGCAGCAAATGTGATTCATTTGTATTGAACGGCAGAGGAAGTGGGTTAATCTTGGCCATTGTGAGTAGACAGTCGAAGAAAAGCAGCTCTTTCTAGGCCTACAGCTAGCCATCAGTCCTACCATCGACTCATCTGCTGATTATTATTATTTTTTTTCCAAATAATTGATTAATAGTCTTTAAGTATGTCAAAACACGATTTCCTAGAACTCAAAATGACATCTTCAGATTGCTTCTTTTGTCCAACCAGCTCTTCATTAACTCTTCATTAACAGTCATGCATAACAAAGAAAAGCAGCAAATCATCACATTCCTGAAGCAAACCTTTGTTATTTTTGCTTTACAAATGACAGAACTGACCCGTTAAGAGCTGGCATAGAAATTAAAAAAAAAATCTTAATTCTAATGTCTCTGCAACTACAAGGTCTACATGAAGCAAATACTGGTACCAAAATAAAGGTACCACTAGTGATTTCTTCAGAGGTGTAATCCTCAGCATAGATCTCACTGCGGCAGAGCAGAATGAAGTTAGAACACAGAATAAATAAAATATTTTATTTCCGCCCTAACAAAATATTTCAAACCTCTAGAGGACCACAGCACAATATGTTAGTGATTTAAGTGGGGAAACTATATTCAGGCTGAATCTCCAAACAGGACATTTTAGCACATTTTGGCACCATCTTTTCTATTACAGCTTCACCAACTTTGAGCCAGCAAACCCTCTGCTTAAATTGTCTTACACTTCACTACAGGTATTCATTCCATCTACATACAACTGTGTTTCGGCCTTGAATCTGTAGTCTCAGCTTTACGTGGTGTTTTGTATTTTGCTTGGTGGCTGAGTTGCTTTTTGTTTAGGTAAAGGTGGTTATGTAATGCTTTAAGCTGAGCTTCTTCCCGTTCATTGTGTGACTATGGTGCTACATGACTAGCACGTCCTTTGTGTAATGCAAAAGTTCAGCTCCTCTAGGTTGATTGTCAAAATAGTTGGCAATTAATTTTGCTTCCATTCGACTAATTTGTTGCGACAATGAAAGAAGTCACACTCCATTTTTTGGACACTGGACAAAAATGGATGTTGAAAGGTGAACAAATGGTGAAAAAGTTGTTAGAATACGGCACATTTTCAGTGTAGTTTGTTGAATCAGACACATTCTCGATGCTCAACAATCGACATTACCACCGTCCCCAACCAGATCCACCGACCACTAACGGCAAATCATCAGTCTAGTCAGCCACGGCTTCATGAGAACCCTTCAGCCCTGATTGAGACCGCCTGCCAAGCAGTCCTGAAACCTCGCCACAGCAACTGTAAGCACAAAGGACCACCAACCCTCTTCACTTGATATTATGCAATCAGGCCAGAGAACACACTGTCCAAGCATACAGTACATGTATATCTTACTACATGTGCATTCACTGTACAGCTGTCACGCTGTTAAAGAAGCTAGGAGCCTTCCTCCAGTTCGTCTTCCTCTCCCGGTGAGAAAGAACCCTCTTCTTTATATATTTCAGCATGTTTTATGAGGCTCAACCTCCAGAACCTCTTTCCCCACAATCCAGCCTGGAAGCCCCACACTTCTGATCATTAAAGTCAACTTTTCAGACACGTCGGAACCCTTACAGGTATTTGGGGGTTTCCGAACCGCTTGATTACCCAGTGACTCCTTGAACATGCTGGCATTTTCAGTTAAATGAATTGAATTCCTCCCTCTGTGAGAGCACTTCAGAGATGATAGAATAAATGACCTCGAAAAACAATAAGCATTCACCACTGCTGCATTTTTATCTAGAAGTACAATGAAACTATTTTTTTTTTCACTAGGGATGTCATGATTCTCTAAATCCAAGATTTGATCTGACTTTTGATTTAAGGTCACAATTTTACAAGAATGGCAATGATTGAAAGTGAAAGCTAATTCATTTTCTTTCTTTTTTTCAGTCATTTAGAACCCTGTTACTGAATAGATAAGCAATCAACGAGGGAAAAAATTGTACCTTTACAGAAACAAGATTAATAGCATGAAACAATTATCAAGAGCGCATCTTGTTCTATAACAAGATCTATCTAACTATAAAGGTAAGGAAATAATTAACACAGCGTGGATGTTCCTTTGACTCCTTATGTCGATAAGATCAGG